>NW_020651304.1:124793-124925 GCF_003573695.1 Papaver somniferum | reverse complement strand
ACCATGTAGAACTAATCCAAATCCTAACAAATTTCATCTATCTTGAATCAAATAGAAAGACAAAGCCAACACAAAAAGAAAGAGTTCATAAAAATGTTGAATTTTATATACGTTAACTCAAAAAAGTCTACA
>NW_020651304.1:38436-123529 GCF_003573695.1 Papaver somniferum | reverse complement strand
TACGTTAACTCAAAAAAGTTTACACATTTCGTTATAAGTCAAAAATTTATTTCTGAGATTAAATTGTAAACTAGATAAAGTCATCTTTAACAAAAAAAGTTTGAAAAATGTATTGTAATTACAATTAATATGTTCTTAGGCAATACGTCTAGTAAAAATTGCATTTCTATGTACGTTGATTCAAGAAAATATGAAGGAAGTCAAATTTCACAATAGAAGAAGGATGAAAGACCATACAGAAATAATCCAAATCCTAACAAATTTCATCTATCTTGAATCAAATAGAAAGACAAAGCCAACACAAAAAGAAAGAGTTCATAAAAATGTTGAATTTTATATACGTTAACTCAAAAAAGTCTACACATTTCGTTATAATTCAAAAATTGATTTCTGAGACTAAATTGTAAACTAGATAAACCCATCTTTAACATAAAAAGTTTGAAAAATGTATTATAATTACAATTAATATGTTATAAGGCAAACGTCTAGTAAAATTTGCATTTCTATGTACGTTGATTCAAAAAAATATGAAGGAAGTCAAATTTCACAATAGAAGAAGAATGAAAGACCATGCAGAACAAATCCAAATCCTAACAAATTTCATCTATCTTGAATCAAATAGAAATACAAAGCCAACACAAAAAGAAAGAGTTCATAAAAATGTTGAATTTTATATACGTTAACTCAAAAAAGTTTACACATTTCGTTATAAGTCGGAAATTGATTTCTGAGACTAAATTGTAAACTAGATAAACTCATCTTTAACAGAAAAAGTTTGAAAAATGTATTGTAATTACAATAAATATGTTCTTAGGCAATACGTCTAGTAAAAATTGCATTTCTATGTACGTTGATTCAAGAAAATATGAAGGAAGTCAAATTTCACAATAGAAGAAGGATGAAAGACCATGCAGAACTAATCCAAGTCCTAACAAATTTCATCTATCTTGAATCAAATAGAAAGACAAAGCCAACACAAAAAGAAAGAGTTCATAAAAATGTTGAATTTTATATACGTTAACTCAAAAAAGTCTACACATTTCGTTATAATTCGAAAATTGATTTCTGAGACTAAATTGTAAACTAGATAAACCCATCTTTAACATAAAAAGTTTGAAAAATGTATTGTAATTACAATTAATATGTTATAAGGCAATACGTCTAGTAAAAATTGCTTTTCAATGTACGTTGATTCAACAAAATATGAAGGAAGTCAAATTTCACAATAGAAGAAGGATGAAAGACCATGCAGAACAAATCCAAATCCTAACAAATTTCATCTATCTTGAATCAAATAGAAAGACAAAGCCAACACAAAAAGAAAGAGTTCATAAAAATGTTGAATTTTATATACTTTAACTCAAAAAAGTTTACACATTTCATTATAAGTCAGAAATTTATTTCTGAGATTAAATTGTAAACTAGATAAAGTCATCTTTAACAAAAAAAGTTTAAAAAATGTATTGTAATTACAATTAATATGTTCTAAGGCAATACGTCTAGTAAAAATTGCATTTCTATGTACGTTGATTCAACAAAATATGAAGGAAGTCAAATTTCACAATAGAAGAAGGATGAAAGACCATGCAGAACAAATCCAAATCCTAACAAATTTCATCTATCTTGAATCAAATAGAAAGACAAAGCCAACACAAAAAGAAAGAGTTCATAAAAATGTTGAATTTTATATATGTTAACTCAAAAAAGTCTACACATTTCGTTATAATTCGAAAATTGATTTCTGAGACTAAGTTGTAAACTAGATAAACCCATCTTTAACATAAAAAGTTTGAAAAATGTATTGTAATTACAATTAATATGTTATAAGGCAATACGTCTAGTAAAAATTGCTTTTCAATGTACGTTGATTCAACAAAATATGAAGGAAGTCAAATTTCACAATAGAAGAAGGATGAAAGACCATGCAGAACTAATCCAAATCCTAACAAATTTCGTCTATCTTGAATCAAATAGAAAGACAAAGCCAACACAAAAAGAAAGAGTTCATAAAAATGTTGAATTTTATATACTTTAACTCAAAAAAGTCTACACATTTCGTTATAAGTCGAAAATTGATTTCTGAGACTAAATTGTAAACTAGATAAACTCATCTTTAACAAGAAAAGTTTGAAAAATGTATTGTAATAACAATTAATATGTTCTAAGGCAATACGTCTAGTAAAAATTGCATTTCTATGTACGTTGATTCAAGAAAATATGAAGGAAGTCAAATTTCACAATAGAAGAAGGATGAAAGACCATGCAGAACTACTCCAAATCCTAACAAATTTCTTCTATCTTGAATCAAATAGAAAGACAAAGCCAACACAAAAAGAAAGAGTTCATAAAAATGTTGAATTTTATATACGTTAACTCAAAAAAGTCTACACATTTCGTTATAAGTCGGAAATTGATTTCTGAGACTAAATTGTAAACTAGATAACACTCATCTTTAACAGAAAAAGTTTGAAAAATGTATTGTAATTACAATTAATATGTTCTAAGGCAATACGTCTAGTAAAAATTGCATTACTATGTACGTTGATTCAAGAAAATATGAAGGAAGTCAAATTTCACAATAGAAGAAGGATGAAAGACCACGTAGAACTAATCCAAATCCTAACAAATTTCTTCTATCTTGAATCAAATAAAAAGACAAATCCAACACAAAAAGAAAGAGTTCATAAAAATGTTGAATTTAATATACGTTAACTCAAAAAAGTCTACACACTTCGTTATAAGTCGGAAATTGATTTCTGAGACTAAATTGTAAACTAGATAAACTCATCTTTAACAGAAAAAGTTTGAAAAATGTATTGTAATTATAATCAATATGTTCTAAGGCAATACGTCTAGTAAAAATTGCATTTCTATGTACGTTGATTCAAGAAAATATGAAGGAAGTCAAATTTCACAATAGAAGAAGGATGAAAGACCATGCAGAACTACTCCAAATCCTAACAAATTTCATCTATCTTGAATCAAATAGAAAGACAAATCCAACACAAAAAGAAAGAGTTCATAAAAATGTTGAATTTAATATACGTTAACTCAAAAAAGTCTACACACTTCGTTATAAGTCGGAAATTGATTTCTTAGACTAAATTGTAAACTAGATAAGCTCATCTTTAACAGATTAAGTTTGAAAAATGTATTGTAATTATAATCAATATGTTCTAAGGCAATACGTCTAGTAAAAATTGCATTTCTATGTACGTTGATTCAAGAAAATATGAAGGAAGTCAAATTTCACAATAGAAGAAGGATGAAAGACCATGCAGAACTAATCCAAATCCTAACAAATTTCATCTATCTTGAATCAAATAGAAAGACAAATCCAACACAAAAAGAAAGAGTTCATAAAAATGTTGAATTTAATATAGGTTAACTCGAAAAAGTCTACACACTTCGTTATAAGTCGGATATTGATTTCTGAGACTAAATTGTAAACTAGATAAACTCATCTTTAACAGAAAAAGTTTGAAAAATGTATTGTAATTACAATCAATATGTTCTAAGGCAATACGTCTAGTAAAAATTGCATTTCTATGTACGTTGATTCAAGAAAATATGAAGGAAGTCAAATTTCACAGTAGAAGAAGGATGAAAGACCATGCAGAACTAATCCAAATCCTAACAAATTTCATCTATCTTGAATCAAATAGAAATACAAAGCCAACACAAAAAGAAAGAGTTCATAAAAATGTTGAATTTTATATACGTTAACTCAAAAAAGTCTACACATTTCGTTATAATTCGAAAATTGATTTCTGAGACTAAATTGTAAACTAGATAAACCCATCTTTAACATAAAAAGTTTGAAAAATGTATTGTAATTACAATTAATATGTTATAAGGCAATACGTCTAGTAAAAATTGCATTTCTATGTACGTTAATTCAAGAAAATATGAACGAAGTCAAATTTCACAATAGAAGAAGGATGAAAGACCATGCAGAACTAATCGAAATCCCAACAAATTTCATCTATCTTGATTCAAATAGAAAGACAAAGCCAACACAAAAAGAAAGAGTTCATAAAAATGTTGAATTTAATATATGTTAACTCAAAAAAGTTTACACATTTCGTTATAAGTCAGAAATTTATTTTTGAGATTAAATTGTAAACTAGATAAAGTCATCTTTAACAAAAAAAAGTTTGAGAAATGTATTGTAATTACAATTAATATGTTCTAAGGCAACACGTCTAGTAAAAATTGCATTTCTATGTACATTGTTTCAAGAAAATATTAAGGAAGTCAAATTTCACAACAAAAGAAGGATGAAAGACCATGCAGAACTAATCCAAATCCTAACAAATTTCATCTATCTTGAATCAAATAGAAAGACAAAGCCAACACAAAAAGAAAGAGTTCATAAAAATGTTGAATTTTATATAAGTTAACTCAAAAAAATCTACACATTTCGTTATAAGTCGAAAATTGATTTCTGAGACTAAATTGTAAACTAGATAAACTAATCTTTAACAGAAAAAGCTTGAAAAATGTATTGTAATTACAATTAATATGTTCTAAGGCAATACGTCTAGTAAAAATTGCATTTCTATGTACGTTGATTCAACAAAATATGAAGGAAGTCAAATTTCACAATATAAGAAGGATGAAAGACCATGCAGAACTAATCCAAATCCTAACAAATTTCATCTATCTTGAATCAAATAGAAAGACAAAGCCTACACAAAATGAAAGAGTTCATAAAAATGTTGATTTTGATATACGTTAACTAAAAAAAGTCTACACATTTCGTTATAACTCGGAAATTGATTTTTGAGACTAAATTGTAAACTAGAGGAACTAATCTTTAACAAAAAAAAGTTTGAAAAATGTATTGTAATTACAATTAATATGTTCTAAGGAAATATGTCTAGTAAAAATTGCATTTCTATGTACGTTAATTCAAGAAAATATGAACGAAGTCAAATTTCACAATAGAAGAAGGATGAAAGACCATGCAGAACTAATCGAAATCCCAACAAATTTCATCTATCTTGATTCAAATAGAAAGACAAAGCCAACACAAAAAGAAAGAGTTCATAAAAATGTTGAATTTAATATATGTTAACTCAAAAAAGTTTACACATTTCGTTATAAGTCAGAAATTTATTTTTGAGATTAAATTGTAAACTAGATAAAGTCATCTTTAACAAAAAAAAGTTTGAGAAATGTATTGTAATTACAATTAATATGTTCTAAGGCAACACGTCTAGTAAAAATTGCATTTCTATGTACATTGTTTCAAGAAAATATTAAGGAAGTCAAATTTCACAACAAAAGAAGGATGAAAGACCATGTAGAACTAATCCAAATCCTAACAAATTTCATCTATCTTGAATCAAATAGAAAGACAAAGCCAACACAAAAAGAAAGAGTTCATAAAAATGTTGAATTTTATATACGTTAACTCAAAAAAGTCTACACATTTCGTTATAATTCGAAAATTGATTTCTGAGACTAAATTGTAAACTAGATAAACCCATCTTTAACATAAAAAGTTTGAAAAATGTATTGTAATTACAATTAATATGTTATAAGGCAATACGTCTAGTAAAAATTGCATTTCAATGTACGTTGATTCAACAAAATATGAAGGAAGTCAAATTTCACAATAGAAGAAGGATGAAAGACCATGCAGAACTAATCCAAATCCTAACAAATTTCGTCTATCTTGAATCAAATAGAAAGACAAAGCCAACACAAAAAGAAAGAGTTCATAAAAATGTTGAATTTTATATACTTTAACTCAAAAAAGTCTACACATTTCGTTATAAGTCGAAAATTGATTTCTGAGACTAAATTGTAAACTAGATAAACTCATCTTTAACAAGAAAAGTTTTAAAAATGTATTGTAATAACAATTAATATGTTCTAAGGCAATACGTCTAGTAAAAATTGCATTTCTATGTACGTTGATTCAAGAAAATATGAAGGAAGTCTAATTTCACAATAGAAGAAGAATGAAAGACCATGCAGAACTAATCCAAATACTTAAAAAATTCATCTATCTTGAATCAAATAGAAAGACAAAGCCAACACAAAAAGAAAGAGTTCATAAAAATGTTGAATTTTATATACGTTAACTCAAAAAAGTCTACACATTTCGTTATAAGTCAAAAATTTATTTCTGAGATTAAATTGTAAACTAGATAAAGTCATCTTTAACAAAAAAAGTTTGAAAAATGTATTGTAATTACAATTAATATGTTCTTAGGCAATACGTCTAGTAAAAATTGCATTTCTATGTACGTTGATTCAAGAAAATATGAAGGAAGTCAAATTTCACAATAGAAGAAGGATGAAAGACCATGCAGAACTAATCCAAATCCTAACAAATTTCATCTATCTTGAATCAAATAGAAAGACAAAGCAAACACAAAAAGAAAGAGTTCATAAAATTGTTGAATTTTATATACGTTAACTCAAAAAAGTCTACACATTTCGTTATAAGTCGGAAATTGATTTCTGAGACTAAATTGTAAACTAGATAAACTCATCTTTAACAGAAAAAGTTTGTAAAATGTATTGTAATTACAATTAATATGTTCTAAGGCAATACGTCTAGTAAAAATTGCATTTCTATGTACGTTGATTCAACAAAATATGAAGGAAGTCAAATTTCACAATATAAGAAGGATGAAAGACCATGCAGAACTAATCCAAATCCTAACAAATTTCATCTATCTTGAATCAAATAGAAAGACAAAGCCTACACAAAATGAAAGAGTTCATAAAAATGTTGATTTTGATATACGTTAACTAAAAAAAGTCTACACATTTCGTTATAACTCGGAAATTGATTTTTGAGACTAAATTGTAAACTAGAGAAACTCATCTTTAACAAAAAAAAGTTTGAAAAATGTATTGTAATTACAATTAATATGTTCTTAGGCAATACGTCTAGTAAAAATTGCATTTCTATGTACGTTAATTCAAGAAAATATGAACGAAGTCAAATTTCACAATAGAAGAAGGATGAAAGACCATGCAGAACTAATCGAAATCCTAACAAATTTCATCTATCTTGAATCAAATAGAAAGATAAAGCCAACACAAAAAGAAAGAGTTCATAAAAATGTTGAATTTAATATATGTTAACTCAAAAAAGTTTACACATTTCGTTATAAGTCAGAAATTTATTTCTGAGATTAAATTGTAAACTAGATAAAGTCATCTTTAACAAAAAAAGTTTGAAAAATGTATTGTAATTACAATTAATATGTTCTAAGGCAATATGTCTAGTAAAAATTGCATTTCTATGTACGTTAATTCAAGAAAATATGAACGAAGTCAAATTTCACAATAGAAGAAGGATGAAAGACCATGCAGAACTAATCCACATCCTAACAAATTTCATCTATCTTGAATCAAATAGAAAGACAAAGCCAACACAAAAAGAAAGAGTTCATAAAAATGTTGAATTTTATATACGTTAACTCAAAAAAGTCTACACATTTCGTTATAATTCGAAAATTGATTTCTGAGACTAAATTGTAAACTAGATAAACCCATCTTTAACATAAAAAGTTTGAAAAATGTATTGTAATTACAATTAATATGTTATAAGGCAATACGTCTAGTAAAAATTGCATTTCAATGTACGTTGATTCAACAAAATATGAAGGAAGTCAAATTTCACAATAGAAGAAGGATGAAAGACCATGCAGAACTAATCCAAATCCTAACAAATTTCGTCTATCTTGAATCAAATAGAAAGACAAAGCCAACACAAAAAGAAAGAGTTCATAAAAATGTTGAATTTTATATACTTTAACTCAAAAAAGTCTACACATTTCGTTATAAGTCGAAAATTGATTTCTGAGACTAAATTGTAAACTAGATAAACTCATCTTTAACAAGAAAAGTTTTAAAAATGTATTGTAATAACAATTAATATGTTCTAAGGCAATACGTCTAGTAAAAATTGCATTTCTATGTACGTTGATTCAAGAAAATATGAAGGAAGTCTAATTTCACAATAGAAGAAGAATGAAAGACCATGCAGAACTAATCCAAATACTTAAAAAATTCATCTATCTTGAATCAAATAGAAAGACAAAGCCAACACAAAAAGAAAGAGTTCATAAAAATGTTGAATTTTATATACGTTAACTCAAAAAAGTCTACACATTTCGTTATAAGTCAAAAATTTATTTCTGAGATTAAATTGTAAACTAGATAAAGTCATCTTTAACAAAAAAAGTTTGAAAAATGTATTGTAATTACAATTAATATGTTCTTAGGCAATACGTCTAGTAAAAATTGCATTTCTATGTACGTTGATTCAAGAAAATATGAAGGAAGTCAAATTTCACAATAGAAGAAGGATGAAAGACCATGCAGAACTAATCCAAATCCTAACAAATTTCATCTATCTTGAATCAAATAGAAATACAAAGCCAACACAAAAAGAAAGAGTTCATAAAAATGTTGAATTTTATATACGTTAACTCAAAAAAGTCTACACATTTCGTTATAAGTCAGAAATTGAGTTCTGAGACTAAATTGTAAACTAGATAAACTCATCTTTAACAGAAAAAGTTTGTAAAATGTATTGTAATTACAATTAATATGTTCTAAGGCAATACGTCTAGTAATAATTGTATTTCTATGTACGTTGATTCAAGAAAATATGAAGCAAGTCAAATTTCACAATAGAAGAAGGATGAAAGACCATGCAGAACTAATCCAAATCCTAACAAATTTCATCTATCTTGAATCAAATAGAAAGACAAAGCCAACACAAAAAGAAAGAGTTCATAAAAATGTGGAATTTAATATATGTAAACTCAAAAAAGTTTACACATTTCATTATAAGTCAGAAATTGAGTTCTGAGACTAAATTGTAAACTAGATAAACTCATCTTGAACAGAAAAAGTTTGTAAAATGTATTGTAATTACAATTAATATGTTCTAAGGCAATACGTCTTGTAAAAATTGTATTTCTATGTACGTTGATTCAAGAAAATATGAAGCAAGTCAAATTTAACAATAAAAGAAGGATGAAAGACCATGCAGAACTAATCCAAATCCTAACAAATTTCATCTATCTTGAATCAAATAGAAAGACAAAGCCAACACAAAAAGAAAGAGTTCATAAAAATGTTGAATTTTATATACTTTAACTCAAAAAAGTCTACACATTTCGTTATAAGTCGAAAATTGATTTCTGAGACTAAATTGTAAACTAGATAAACTCATCTTTAACAAGAAAAGTTTGAAAAATGTATTGTAATAAATATTAATATGTTCTAAGGCAATACGTCTAGTAAAAATTGCATTTCTATGTACGTTGATTCAAGAAAATATGAAGGAAGTCTAATTTCACAATAGAAGAAGGATGAAAGACCATGCAGAACTAATCCAAATCCTAACAAATTTCATCTATCTTGAATCAAATAGAAAGACAAAGCCAACACAAAAAGAAAGAGTTCATAAAAATGTTGAATTTTATATACGTTAACTCAAAAAAATCTACACATTTCGTTATAAGTCGAAAATTGATTTCTGAGACTAATTGTAAACTAGAAAAACTAATCTTTAACAGAAAAAGTTTGAAAAATGTATTGTAATTACAATTAATATGTTCTAAGGCAATACGTCTAGTAAAAATTGCATTTCTATGTACGTTGATTCAAGAAAATATGAAGGAAGTCAAATTTCACAATAGAAGAAAGATGAAAGGCCATGCAGAACTAATCCAAATCCTAACAAATTTCATCTATTTTGAACCAAATAGAAAGACAAAGCCAACATAAAAAGAAAGAGTTCATAAAAATGTTTAATTTTATAAACGTTAACTCAAAATAGTCTACACATTTCGTTATAAGTCGCAATTGATTTTTGAGACTAAATTGTAAACTAGATAAACTCATCTTTAACAGAAAAAGTTTGAAAAATGTATTGTAATTACAATTAATATGTTATAAGGCAATACGTCTATTAAAATTTGCATTTCTATGTACGTTGATTCAAAAAAATATGAAGGAAGTCAAATTTCACAATAGAAGAAGAATGAAAGACCATGCAGAACTAATCCAAATCCTAACAAATTTCATCTATCTTGAATCAAATAGAAAAACAAAGCCAACACAAAAAGAAAGAGTTCATAAAAATGTTGAATTTTATATACGTTAACTCAAAAAAGTCTACACATTTCGTTATAATTCGAAAATTGATTTCTGAGACTAAATTGTAAACTAGATAAACCCATCTTTAACATAAAAAGTTTGAAAAATGTATTTTAATTACAATTAATATGTTATAAGCCAATACGTCTAGTAAAAATTGCATTTCAATGTACGTTGATTCAACAAAATATGAAGGAAGTCAAATTTCACAATAGAAGAAGGATGAAAGACCATGCAGAACTAATCCAAATCCTAAAAAATTTCGTCTATGTTGAATCAAATAGAAAGACAAAGCCAACACAAAAAGAGAGAGTTCATAAAAATGTTGAATTTTATATACTTTAACTCAAAAAAGTCTACACATTTCGTTATAAGTCGAAAATTGATTTCTGAGACTAAATTGTAAACTAGATAAACTCATCTTTAACAAGAAAAGTTTGAAAAATGTATTGTAATAACAATTAATATGTTCTAAGGCAATACGTCTAGTAAAAATTGCATTTCTATGTACGTTGATTCAAGAAAATATGAAGGAAGTCAAATTTCACAATAGAAGAAGGATGAAAGACCATGCAGAACTACTCCAAATCCTAACAAATTTCTTCTATCTTGAATCAAATAGAAAGACAAAGCCAACACAAAAAGAAAGAGTTCATAAAAATGTTGAATTTTATATACGTTAACTCAAAAAAGTCTACACATTTCGTTATAAGTCGGAAATTGATTTCTGAGACTAAATTGTAAACTAGATAAACTCATCTTTAACAGAAAAAGTTTGAAAAATGTACTGTAATTACAATTAATATGTTCTAAGGCAATGCGTCTAGTAAAAATTGCATTTCTATGTAAGTTGATTCAAGAAAATATGAAGGAAGTCAAATTTCACAATAGAAGAAAGATGAAAGACCATGCAGAACTAATCCAAATCCTAACAAATTTCATCTATCTTGAATCAAATAGAAAGACAAAGCCAACACAAAAAGAAAGAGTTCATAAAAATGTTGAATTTTATATACGTTAACTCAAAAAAGTCTACACATTTCGTTATAAGTCGGAAATTGATTTCTGAGACTAAATTGTAAACTAGATAAACTCATCTTCAAAAGAAAATGTTTGAAAAATGTATTGTAATTATAATTAATATGTTCTTAGGCAGTACGTTTAGTAAAAATTGCATTTCTATGTACGTTGATTCAAGAAAATATGAACGAAGTCAAATTTCACAATAGAAGAAGGATGAAAGACCATGCAGAACTAATCAAAATCCTAACAAATTTCATCCATCTTGAATCAAATAGAAAGACAAAGCCAACACAAAAAGAAAGAGTTCAGAAAAATGTTGAATTTGATATACGTTAACTCAAAAAAGTCTACACATTTCGTTATAAGTCGGAAATTGATTTCTGAGACTAAATTGTAAACTAGATAAACTCATCTTTAAAAGAAAATGTTTGAAAAATGTATTGTAATTATAATTAATATGTTCTTAGGCAATACGTTTAGTAAAAATTGCATTTCTATGTACGTTGATTCAAGAAAATATGAACGAAGTCAAATTTCACAATAGAAGAAGGATGAAAGACCATGCAGAACTAATCCTAATCCTAACAAATTTCATCTATCTTGAATCAAATAGAAAGACAAATCCAACACAAAAAGAAAGAGTTCATAAAAATGTTGAATTTTATATACGTTAACTCAAAAAAGTCTACACATTTCGTTATAAGTCGGAAATTGATTTCTGAGACTAAATTGTAAACTAGATAAACTCATCTTTAACAGAAAAAGTTTGAAAAATGTATTGTAATCACAAATAATATGTTCTAAGGCAATGCGTCTAGTAAAAATTGCATTTCTATGTACGTTGATTCAAGAAAATATGAAGGAAGTCAAATTTCACAATAGAAGAAGGATAAAAGACCATGCAGAACTAATCCAAATCCTAACAAATTTCATCTATCTTGAATCAAATAGAAAGATAAAGCCAACACAAAAAGAAAGAGTTCATAAAAATGTTGAATTTTATATACGTTAACTCAAAAAAGTCTACACATTTCGTTATAAGTCGGAAATTGATTTCTGAGACTAAATTGTAAACTAGATAAACTCATCTTTAACAGAAAAAGTTTGTAAAATGTATTGTAATTACAATTAATATGTTCTAAGGCAATACGTCTAGTAAAAATTGCATTTCTATGTACGTTGATTCAACTAAATATGAAGGAAGTCAAATTTCACAATAGAAGAAGGATGAAAGACCATGCAGAACTAATCCAAATCCTAACAAATATCATCTATCTTGAATCAAATAGAAAGACAAAGCCAACACAAAAAGAAAGAGTTCATAAAAATGTTGAATTTTATATACGTTAACTCAAAAAAGTTGACACATTTCGTTATAAGTCGGAAATTGATTTCTGAGACTAAATTGTAAACTAGATAAACTCATCTTTAACAGAAAAAGTTTGTAAAATGTATTGTAATTACAATTAATATGTTCTAAGGCAATACGTCTAGTAAAAATTGCATTTCTATGTACGTTGATTCAACAAAATATGAAGGAAGTCAAATTTCACAATAGAAGAAGGATGAAAGACCATGCAGAACTAATCCAAATCCTAACAAATTTCATCTATCTTGAATCAAATAGAAAGACAAAGCCAACACAAAAAGAAAGAGTTCATAAAAATGTTGAATTTTATATACGTTAACTCAAAAAAGTCTACACATTTCGTTATAAGTCGGAAATTGATTTCTGAGACTAAATTGTAAACTAGAGAAACTCATCTTTAACAGAAAAAGTTTGTAAAATGTATTGTAATTACAATTAATATGTTCTAAGGCAATACGTCTAGTAAAAATTGCATTTCTATGTACGTTGATTCAACAAAATATGAAGGAAGTCAAATTTCACAATAGAAGAAGGATGAAAGACCATGCAGAACTAATCCAAATCCTAACAAATTTCGTCTATCTTGAATCAAATAGAAAGACAAAGCCAACACAAAAAGAAAGAGTTCATAAAAATGTTGAATTTTATATACTTTAACTCAAAAAAGTCTACAAATTTCGTTATAAGTCGAAAATTGATTTCTGAGACTAAATTGTAAACTAGATAAACTCATCTTTAACAAGAAAAGTTTGAAAAATGTATTGTAATAACAATTAATATGTTCTAAGGCAATACGTCTAGTAAAAATTGCATTTCTATGTACGTTGATTCAAGAAAATATGAAGGAAGTCAAATTTCACAATAGAAGAAGGATGAAAGACCATGCAGAACTACTCCAAATCCTAACAAATTTCTTCTATCTTGAATCAAATAGAAAGACAAAGCCAACACAAAAAGAAAGAGTTCATAAAAATGTTGAATTTTATATACGTTAACTCAAAAAAGTCTACACATTTCGTTATAAGTCGGAAATTGATTTCTGAGACTAAATTGTAAACTAGATAAACTCATCTTTAACAGAAAAAGTTTGAAAAATGTACTGTAATTACAATTAATATGTTCTAAGGCAATGCGTCTAGTAAAAATTGCATTTCTATGTAAGTTGATTCAAGAAAATATGAAGGAAGTCAAATTTCACAATAGAAGAAAGATGAAAGACCATGCAGAACTAATCCAAATCCTAACAAATTTCATCTATCTTGAATCAAATAGAAAGACAAAGCCAACACAAAAAGAAAGAGTTCATAAAAATGTTGAATTTTATATACGTTAACTCAAAAAAGTCTACACATTTCGTTATAAGTCGGAAATTGATTTCTGAGACTAAATTGTAAACTAGATAAACTCATCTTCAAAAGAAAATGTTTGAAAAATGTATTGTAATTATAATTAATATGTTCTTAGGCAGTACGTTTAGTAAAAATTGCATTTCTATGTACGTTGATTCAAGAAAATATGAACGAAGTCAAATTTCACAATAGAAGAAGGATGAAAGACCATGCAGAACTAATCAAAATCCTAACAAATTTCATCCATCTTGAATCAAATAGAAAGACAAAGCCAACACAAAAAGAAAGAGTTCAGAAAAATGTTGAATTTGATATACGTTAACTCAAAAAAGTCTACACATTTCGTTATAAGTCGGAAATTGATTTCTGAGACTAAATTGTAAACTAGATAAACTCATCTTTAAAAGAAAATGTTTGAAAAATGTATTGTAATTATAATTAATATGTTCTTAGGCAATACGTTTAGTAAAAATTGCATTTCTATGTACGTTGATTCAAGAAAATATGAACGAAGTCAAATTTCACAATAGAAGAAGGATGAAAGACCATGCAGAACTAATCCTAATCCTAACAAATTTCATCTATCTTGAATCAAATAGAAAGACAAATCCAACACAAAAAGAAAGAGTTCATAAAAATGTTGAATTTTATATACGTTAACTCAAAAAAGTCTACACATTTCGTTATAAGTCGGAAATTGATTTCTGAGACTAAATTGTAAACTAGATAAACTCATCTTTAACAGAAAAAGTTTGAAAAATGTATTGTAATCACAAATAATATGTTCTAAGGCAATGCGTCTAGTAAAAATTGCATTTCTATGTACGTTGATTCAAGAAAATATGAAGGAAGTCAAATTTCACAATAGAAGAAGGATGAAAGACCATGCAGAACTAATCCAAATCCTAACAAATTTCATCTATCTTGAATCAAATAGAAAGACAAAGCCAACACAAAAAGAAAGAGTTCATAAAAATGTTGAATTTTATATACGTTAACTCATAAAAGTCTACACATTTCTTTATAAGTCGGAAATTGATTTCTGAGACTAAATTGTAAACTAGATAAACTCATCTTTAACAGAAAAACTTTGAAAAATGTACTGTAATTACAAATAATATGTTCTAAGGCAATGCGTCTAGTAAAAATTGCATTTCTATGTACATTGATTCAAGAAAATATGAAGGAAGTCAAATTTCACAATAGAAGAAGGATGAAAGACCATGCAGAACTAATCCAAATCCTAACAAATTTCATCTATCTTGAATCAAATAGAAAGACAAATCCAACACAACAAGAAAGAGTTCATAAAAATGTTGAATTTAATATACGTTAACTCAAAAAAGTCTACACATTTCGTTATAAGTCGGAAATTGGTTTCTGAGACTAAATTGTAATCTAGATAAACTCATCTTTAACAGAAAAAGTTTGAAAAATGTACAGTAATTACAATTAATATGTTATAAGGCAATACGTCTAGTAAAAATTGCATTTCTATGTACGTTGATTCAAGAAAATATGAAGGAAGTCAAATTTCACAATAGAAGAAGGATGAAAGACCATGCAGAACTAATCCAAATCCTAACAAATTTCGTCTATCTTGAATCAAATAGAAAGACAAAGCCAACACAAAAAGAAAGAGTTCATAAAAATGTTGAATTTTATATACTTTAACTCAAAAAAGTCTACACATTTCGTTATAAGTCGAAAATTGATTTCTGAGACTAAATTGTAAACTAGATAAACTCATCTTTAACAAGAAAAGTTTGAAAAATGTATTGTAATAACAATTAATATGTTCTAAGGCAATACGTCTAGTAAAAATCGCATTTCTATGTACGTTGATTCAAGAAAATATGAAGGAAGTCAAATTTCACAATAGAAGAAGGATGAAAGACCATGCAGAACTAATCCAAATCCTAACAAATTTCATCTATCTTGAATCAAATAGAAAGACAAAGCCAACACAAAAAGAAAGAGTTCATAAAAATGTTGAATTTTATATACGTTAACTCACAAAAGTCTACACATTTCGTTATAATTCGAAAATTGATTTCTGAGACTAAATTGTAAACTAGATAAACCCATCTTTAACAGAAAAAGTTTGAAAAATGTATTATAATTACAATTAATATGTTATAAGGCAAACGTCTAGTAAAATTAGCATTTCTATGTACGTTGATTCAAAAAAATATGAAGGAAGTCAAATTTCACAATAGAAGAAGAATGAAAGACCATGCAGAACAAATCCAAATCCTAACAAATTTCATCTATCTTGAATCAAATAGAAATACAAAGCCAACACAAAAAGAAAGAGTTCATAAAAATGTTGAATTTTATATACGTTAACTCAAAAAAGTCTACACATTTCGTTATAATTCGAAAATTGATTTCTGAGACCAAATTTTAAACTAGATAAACCCATCTTTAACATAAAAAGTTTGAAAAATGTATTTTAATTACAATTAATATGTTATAAGCCAATACGTCTAGTAAAAATTGCATTTCAATGTACGTTGATTCAACAAAATATGAAGGAAGTCAAATTTCACAATAGAAGAAGGATGAAAGACCATGCAGAACTAATCCAAATCCTAACAAATTTCACCTATTTTGAATCAAATAGAAAGACAAAGCCAACATAAAAAGAAAGAGTTCATAAAAATGTTTAATTTTATAAACGTTAACTCAAAATAGTCTACACATTTTGTTATAAGTCGCAATTGATTTCTGAGACTAAATTGTAAACTAGATAAACTCATCTTTAACAGAAAAAGTTTGAAAAATGTATTGTAATTACAATTAATATGTTATAAGGCAATACGTCTAGTAAAAATTGCATTTCAATGTACGTTGATTCAACAAAATATGAAGGAATTCAAATTTCACAATAGAAGAAGGATGAAAGACCATGCAGAACTAATCCAAATCCTAACAAATTTCGTCTATCTTGAATCAAATAGAAAGACAAAGCCAACACAAAAAGAAAGAGTTCATAAAAATGTTGAATTTTATATACTTTAACTCAAAAAAGTCTACACATTTCGTTATAAGTCGAAAATTGATTTCTGAGACTAAATTGTAAACTAGATAAACTCATATTTAACAAGAAAAGTTTGAAAAATGTATTGTAATAACAATTAATATGTTCTTAGGCAATACGTCTAGTAAAAATTGCATTTCTATGTACGTTGATTCAAGAAAATATGAAGGAAGTCAAATTTCACAATAGAAGAAGGATGAAAGACCATGCAGAACTAATCCAAGTCCTAACAAATTTCATCTATCTTGAATCAAATAGAAAGACAAAGCCAACACAAAAAGAAAGAGTTCATAAAAATGTTGAATTTTATATACGTTAACTCAAAAAAGTCTACACATTTCGTTATAATTCGAAAATTGATTTCTGAGACTAAATTGTAAACTAGATAAACCCATCTTTAACATAAAAAGTTTGAAAAATGTATTTTAATTACAATTAATATGTTATAAGCCAATACGTCTAGTAAAAATTGCATTTCAATGTACGTTGATTCAACAAAATATGAAGGAAGTCAAATTTCACAATAGAAGAAGGATGAAAGACCATGCAGAACTAATCCAAATCCTAAAAAATTTCGTCTATGTTGAATCAAATAGAAAGACAAAGCCAACACAAAAAGAGAGAGTTCATAAAAATGTTGAATTTTATATACTTTAACTCAAAAAAGTCTACACATTTCGTTATAAGTCGAAAATTGATTTCTGAGACTAAATTGTAAACTAGATAAACTCATCTTTAACAAGAAAAGTTTGAAAAATGTATTGTAATAACAATTAATATGTTCTAAGGCAATACGTCTAGTAAAAATTGCATTTCTATGTACGTTGATTCAAGAAAATATGAAGGAAGTCAAATTTCACAATAGAAGAAGGATGAAAGACCATGCAGAACTACTCCAAATCCTAACAAATTTCTTCTATCTTGAATCAAATAGAAAGACAAAGCCAACACAAAAAGAAAGAGTTCATAAAAATGTTGAATTTTATATACGTTAACTCAAAAAAGTCTACACATTTCGTTATAAGTCGGAAATTGATTTTTGAGACTAAATTGCAAACTAGATAAACTCACCTTTAACAGAAAAGGTTTGAAAAATGTATTGTAATCACAAATAATATGTTCTAAGGCATTCCGTCTAGTAAAAATTGCATTTCTATGTACGTTGATTCAAGAAAATATGAAGGAAGTCAAATTTCACAATAGAAGAAAGATGAAAGACCATGCAGAACTAATCCAAATCCTAACAAATTTCATCTATCTTGAATCAAATAGAAAGACAAAGCCAATATAGAAAGAAAGAGTTCATCAAAATGCTGAATTTTATGTACGTTAACTCAAAAAAGTCTACACATTTCATTATAAGTCGGAAATTGATTTCTGAGACTAAAGTGTAAACTATATAAACTCATCTTCAACAGAAAAAATTTGAAAAATGTATTGTAATTCCAATTAACGTGTTCTAAGGCAATATGTCTAGTAAAAATTGCATTTCTATGTACGTTGATTCAAGAAAATATGAAGGAAGTCAAATTTCACAATAGAAGAAGGATGAAAGACCATGCAGAACTAATCCAAATCCTAACAAATTTCATCTATCTTGAATCAAATAGAAAGACAAAGTTAACACAAAAAGAAAGAGTTCATTAAAATGCTGAATTTTATATACGTTAACTCAAAAAGTCTACACATTTCGTTATAAGTCGGAAATTGATTTCTGAGACTAAAGTGTAAACTAGATAAACTCATCTTTAACAGAAAAAATTTGAAAAATGTGTTGTAATTCCAATTAACGTGTTCTAAGGCAATATGTCTAGTAAAAATTGCATTTCTATGTACGTTGATTCAAGAAAATATGAAGGAAGTCAAATTTCACAATAGAAGAAGGATGAAAGACCATGCAGAACTAATCCAAATCCTAACAAATTTCATCTATCTTGAATCAAATAGAAAGACAAAGTTAACACAAAATGAAAGAGTTCATAAAAATGTTGAATTTTATATACGTTAACTCGAAAAATTCTACACACTTCGTTATTAGTCGGAAATTGATTTCTGAGACTAAATTGTAAACTAGATAAACTCATCTTTAATAGAAAAAGTTTGAAAAATGTATTGTAATTACAATTAATATGTTCTAAGGCAATACGTCTAGTAAAAATTGCAATTCTATGTACGTTGATTCAAGAAAATATGAAGGAAGTCAAATTTCACAATAGAAGAAGGATGAAAGACCATGCAGAACTAATCCAAATCCTAACAAATTTCATCTATCTTGAATCAAATAGAAAGACAAATCCAACACAAAAAGAAAAAGTTCATAAAAATGTTGAATTTAATATACGTTAACTCAAAAAAGTCTACACACTTCGTTATAAGTCGGAAATTGATTTCTGAGACTAAATTGTAAACTAGATAAACTCATCTTTAACAGAAAAAGTTTGAAAAATTTATTGTAATTACAATCAATATGTTTTAAGGCAATACGTCAAGTAAAAATTGCATTTCTATGTACGTTGATTCAAGAAAATATGAAGGAAGTCAAATTTCACAATAGAAGAAGGATGAAAGACCATGCAGAACTAATCCAAATCCTAACAAATTTCATCTATCTTGAATCAAATAGAAAGACAAATCCAACACAAAAAGAAAGAGTTCATAAAAATGTTGAATTTTATATACGTTAAATCAAAAAAGTCTACACATTTCGTTATAAGTCGGAAATTGATTTCTGAGACTAAATTGTAAACTAGATAAACTCATCTTTAACAGAAAAAGTTTGAAAAATGTATTGTAATTACAATTAATATGTTCTAAGGCAATAATTCTAGTAAAAAATGCATTTCTATGTACGTTGATTCAAGAAAATATGAAGGAAGTCAAATTTCACAATATAAGAAAGATGAAAGACCATGCAGAACTAATCCAAATCCTAACAAATTTCATCTATCTTGAATCAAATAGAAAGACAAAGACAATATAAAAAGAAAGAGTTCATTAAAATGTTGAATTTTATATACGTTAACTCAAAAAAGTCTACACATTTCTTTATAAATCGGAAATTGATTTCTGAGACTAAATTGTAAACTAGATAAACTCATCTTTAACAGAAAAAGTTTGAAAAATGTATTGTAATTATAATTAATGTGTTCTAAGGCAATACGCAAGTAAAAATTGCATTTCTATGTACGTTGATTCAAGAAAATATGAAGGAAGTCAAATTTCACAATAGAAGAAGGATGAAAGACCATGCAGAACTAATCCAAATCCTAACAAATTTCATCTATCTTGAATCAAATAGAAAGACAAAGCCAACACAAGAAGAAAGAGTTCATAAAAATGTTGAATTTTATATACTTTAACTCAAAAAAGTCTACACATTTCGTTATAAGTCGGAAATTGATTTCTGAGACTAAATTGTAAACTAGATAAACTTATCTTTAACAGAAAAAGTTTGAAAAATGTATTGTAATTACAATTAATATGTTATAAGGCAATACATCTAGTAAAAAATGCATTTTGATGTACTTTGATTCAAGAAAATATGAAGGAAGTCAAAATTCACAATAGAAGAAGGATGAAAGACCATGCACAACTAATCCAAATCCTAACAAATTTCATCTATCTTTAATCAAATAGAAAGACAAAGCCACCACAAAAAGAAAGAGTTCAGAAATATGTTGAATTTTATATACTTTAACTCAAAAAAGTCCACACATTTCGTTATAAGTCGGAAATTGATTTCTGAGACTGAATTGTAAACTAGATAAACTCATCTTTAACAGAAAAAGTTTGAAAAATGTATTGTAATTACAATTAATATGTTCTAAGGCAATAATTCTAGTAAAAAATGCATTTCTATGTACGTTGATTCAAGAAAATATGAAGGAAGTCAAATTTCACAATATAAGAAAGATGAAAGACCATGCAGAACTAATCCAAATCCTAACAAATTTCATCTATCTTGAATCAAATAGAAAGACAAAGACAATATAAAAAGAAAGAGTTCATTAAAATGTTGAATTTTATATACGTTAACTCAAAAAAGTCTACACATTTCTTTATAAGTCGGAAATTGATTTCTGAGACTAAATTGTAATCTAGATAAACTCATCTTTAACAGAAAAAGTTTGAAAAATGTATTGTAATTATAATTAATGTGTTCTAAGGCAATACGCAAGTAAAAATTGCATTTCTATGTACGTTGATTCAAGAAAATATGAAGGAAGTCAAATTTCACAATATAAGAAAGATGAAAGACCATGCAGAACTAATCCAAATCCTAACAAATTTCATCTATCTTGAATCAAATAGAAAGACAAAGCCAACACAAGAAGAAAGAGTTCATAAAAATGTTGAATTTTATATACGTTAACTCAAAAAAGTCTACACATTTCGTTATAAGTCGGAAATTGATTTCTGAGACTAAATTGTAAACTAGATAAACTCATCTTTAACAGAAAAAGTTTGAGAAATGCATTGTAATTACAATTAATATGTTCTAAGGCAATACGTCTAGTTAAAATTGCATTTCTATGTACGTTGATTCAAGAAAATATGAAGCAAGTCAAATTTCACAGTAGAAGAAAGATGAAAGACCATGCAGAACTAATCCAAATCCTAACAAATTTCATCTATATTGAATCAAATAGGAAGACAAAGCCAACATAAAAAGAAAGAGTTCATAAAAATGTTGAATTTTATATACGTTAACTCAAAAAACTCTGCACATTTCGTTATAAGTCGGAAATTGATTTCTGAGACTAAATTGTAAACTAGATAAACTCATCTTTAACAGGAAAAGTTTGATAAATGTATTGTAATTACAATTAATATATTCTAAGGCAATACGTCTAGTAAAAATTGCATTTCTATGTACGTTGATTCAAGAAAATATGAAGGAAGTCAAATTTCACAATAGAAGAAGGATGCAAGACCATGCAGAACTAATCCAAATCCTAACAAATTTCATCTACCTTGAATCAAATAGCAAGACAAAGCCAACACAAAAAGAAAGAGTTCATAAAAATGTTGAATTTAATATACGTTAACTCAAAAAAGTCTACACACTTCGTTATAAGTTAGAAATTGATTTCTGAGACTAAATTGTAAACTAGATAAACTCATCTTTAACAGAAAAAGTTTGAAAAATATATTGTAATAACAATTAATATGTTTTAAGGCAATATTTCTAGTAAAAATTGCATTTCTATGTACGTTGATTCAAGAAAATATGAAGGAAGTCAAATTTCACAATAGAAGACGGATTAAAGACCATGCAGAACTAATACAAATCCTAACAAATTTCATCTATCTTGAATCAAATAGAAAGACAAAGCCAACACAAAAAGAAAGAGTTCATAAAAATGTTGAATTTTATATACGTTAACTCAAAAAAGTCTACACATTTCGTTATAAGTCGGAAATTGATTTCTGGGACTAAATTGTAAACTAGATAAACTCATCTTTAACAGAAAAAGTTTGAAAAATGTATTGTAATTACAATTAATATGTTCTAAGGCAATACGTCTAGTAAAAATTGCATTTCTATGTACGTTGATTCAACAAAATATAAAGGAAGTCAAATTTCACAATAGAAGAAGGATGAAAGACCATGCAGAACTAATCCAAATCCTAACAAATTTCATCTATCTTGAATCAAATAGAAAGACAAAGCCAACACAAAAAGAAAGAGTTCATAAAAATGTTGAATTTTATATACTTTAACTTAAAAAAGTCTACACATTTCGTTATAAGTCGAAAATTGATTTCTGAGACTAAATTGTAAACTAGATAAACTCATCTTTAACAAGAAAAGTTTGAAAAATGTATTGTAATAACAATTAATATGTTCTAAGGCAATACGTCTAGTAAAAATTGCATTTCTATGTACGTTGATTCAAGAAAATATGAAGGAAGTCAAATTTCACAATAGAAGAAGGATGAAAGACCATGCAGAACTACTCCAAATCCTAACAAATTTCTTCTATCTTGAATCAAATAGAAAGACAAAGCCAACACAAAAAGAAAGAGTTCATAAAAATGTTGAATTTTATATACGTTAACTCAAAAAAGTCTACACATTTCGTTATAATTCGAAAATTGATTTCTGAGACTAAATTGTAAACTAGATAAACTAATCTTTAACAGAAAAAGTTTGAAAAATGTATTGTAATTACAATTAATATGTTATAAGCCAATACGTCTAGTAAAAATTGCATTTCTATATACGTTGATTCAAGAAAATATGAAGGAAGTCAAATTTCACAATAGAAGAAAGATGAAAGGCCATGCAGAACTAATCCAAATCCTAACAAATTTCATCTATTTTGAATCAAATAGAAAGACAAAGCCAACATAAAAAGAAAGAGTTCATAAAAATGTTTAATTTTATAAACGTTAACTCAAAATAGTCTACACATTTCGTTATAAGTCGCAATTGATTTCTGAGACTAAATTGTAAACTAGATAAACTCATCTTTAACAGAAAAAGTTTGAAAAATGTATTGTAATTACAATTAATATGTTATAAGGCAATACGACTAGTAAAATTTGCATTTCTATGTACGTTGATTCAAAAAAAATATGAAGGAAGTCAAATTTCACAATAGAAGAAGAATGAAAGACCATGCAGAACTAATCCAAATCCTTAAAAAATTCATCTATCTTGAAGCCATTGCTCTGAGGCGATTTTTTCCTTAGGGTTTTACAAACTTTCAACTTTTTTCATTCTTCCTCTCAATCATCTTTAGGTGATTTGAGATGGGGGATCCGCCTCAATCATCTACTAATAGGACTCGCTCTTATGCTGATCAGTTGAAAGGAAAACAACAACTTCCAACAACTTCTATTGATCTCAAAACCTTGCCAACACCAACGTCAAAAGAAGGAAAGCCTGCTGTTGTTTTGCCTGAGGAGTTTTATTTAGAAGGTTGTGATATTTGGAAATTCAGTCTCATAGGTCGTTTAGATCTTAAAGGGATCACCTTTCAAGAGGTGAAAAACGATTTGTTAAATCAATGGAAGTTAAGCCAAGATGCTGTTCAATTAATTCCTATGAGTAGAGGTTTCTTTACCATCAAGTTACGCACGCAATCAGCCAAAGATACGATTTTGAATGCTGAAGCTTGGTTTTTTAGAAACCAAAAGTTAAACCTAATTGAGTGGTTTCCTGGTTTTGATGCTGAGAAGCAACGCACATCTCATGCTTCGGTGTGGGTTACTTTTCCAGGGTTACCATTGGAGTGTTGATAGAAGAACTCTTGAACATGAATATGGACACTTTGCTTCAGTTTTGGTGGATATTGATTTTTCTGAAGCGGCTACTGATGCTATACATATCACGGTGGGGGGTTTGGATTTTTGGCAAGCTGTTGCGATCCAAAAAATTCCAAAATATTGTTCCAAGTGCAAGTTAATTGGTCATAATGATAAGGAGTGTAGAAAACATTCCAAGGAAACTTCTGAGCGTCAACCTTTGGTTACCAATCAATCTCACGAAACTGGTGAAGCGCAACCTGTGAGGAATAACAAGGTTGGTGGTGAATGGCAAGTTGCTAGGCGTAAGAAAAAAGGAAAAAAGAAGGATACAAACAGCTTGGAGGTTATTCATGATGATGAAGAGACTTTTGTTGGGGACGTGGTTGATGAGGAGTTTGCTGCTAAGCTGGTGAAAGCTAAGCAGTTGGATGCTGTTATGTCACAAGCCAAAGCTGATTTTGAATCTGTCTATGTTGAATTGGCGAGAACTAAACAAGCACAGGCTTCAAAATCAGCAATATTATTGAATGGAAAAGTGGGTGAAACTAATCCTTCAAATATGACAAGTTTGGTTGGAACTAGGATTCCTAAACCTGTTAGGATTGTGACTTCAACTCCAACTCCTCTTTGTGATCAGCTCACGGCTGGGGAGTTTATATTGAATAACAATAAATATAGTGCTCTTAATTCTATGCAAGATGTGGAGGAAAGCACAGCTGATGCAAAGTTTAGGGCTGAACAAGAAGTAAAGAGAATACGCATGCTATCCATGCATAAGATTGTGAATACTACAGCTGGTAGGAATACTTCTTTGGAACCAATTTCTGAATCCGCTTCTCTTCAGGACTCTAATGTCCGTGTTGGTGTTGAACAAGGAAGTTCACCAGGAGTGAACTCTGGAGTTGCTTCTATAGTTGGTAAGGTCTCTAAATCTGGTTTTTAATGCGTGTTCTCTATTGGAACATTAATGGCATTGCACGGGATGCAGCCAAAAATAAGTTAAGAGAGTTAATTCTTGATTTTAAGCCAGATATTTTCTGTCTAGCTGAACCTAAGGTGCATTGTACCTTGCGTTTCTTACACAAATTATATGTGGCTGGTTATAAGAAGGAAGTTATTCATAATGCTGTTGATTCGTCTAAAGGTAACATAGGATTTTTTGGTCCATTGACATAGCTACGCCTGTAGTTATGAATACTAGTAGACAAGCTATTACCATTGCAACAGAGGGGGTGTTGGTTTCCTTTGTTCATGCTAGCTGTTTTCAAGTCACGAGAAGAAGTTTGTGGCAACAACTTTCCTCAGTTGATATTAATACTCCTTGGTTGGTTATGGGTGATTTTAATTGTGTTCTTCGTAATGAGGAGAAAAAAGGAGGCAATCAACCACGTACTTCAGTCATCAATGAGTTTAGTGATTGGATGGATGATAATAATCTTTTTGAAGCTGATTTTTTGGGTTCTAAATTCACCTGGTCTAATAGGCAATATGGTGTTCATAGAATCCTTTGTAAGCTGGATAGAGCTTTGATTAATGAGGCATGGCTCATTAAGTATGAGAATTGGAGGTGTAAAGCTCTTCCCCGTGAAGTTTCCGACCATTCTACTCTTATTGGCTTTCCTTTTGTTAATACTAGACCGAAGAGAGCTCCTTTTAGAGTTCAGAAGATGTGGTTTGCTCATTCTGATTTCATGAGAATGGTAAGTGATTGTTGGAATGCACCGGTTACAGGATCTCCTGCTTCTATTTTTCCTTTCAAGCTCAAGAGGTTAAAAGTTGCTATGAAGGATTGGAATTTACATGTATTTGGCAATATTTTTGCTAAGCTAAAACAAGCTGAATTGACTATGGAAGTGGCTCTTCGTATTTCAGATGAGGATCCAGAGGATATAACTAAGCTGAATTCTGCCAAGGAGGCTTCAGTTATTCTTCAGGAAATTCGTTCTCATCATGTTACTATGCTAAAGCAAAAGTCACGTAATAAATGGCTTTTGGAGGGAGCTAGTAATACTTCTTTCTTTCATGCTAATATCAGAATGCGCAGGAGTAGTAATATGATTTCGGAGTTGGTGGATGATAATGGGGCCGTTATTACTGATTGTAATCAAATTAGAGACTATACGATTTCTTTTTTTGAGTCAAAGTTTAATGGTGATGAGTTTCCTATTGATGAGGAGCTTTTTAATTATGATCATAACATCATCTCGGTGGAGGATAGTCAGAGAATGGATGAAATTCCTACTATGGAGGAGATTAAGAATGCTGTTTTTGATTTGGGTGCGGATAGTGCGCCAGGGCCAGATGGTTTCTCTGGTTGTTTTTATAGGCATTGTTGGGACGTGGTGCAATATGACCTTGTCAGAGCTATCACGTACTGTTGGCAACGGCAAATCATTCCTCATGGTGCTAATTCTAGTCTTATTATTCTTCTTGCCAAGGTTAGAGGAGCCAACACTCTTCGAAACTTTCGGCCTATTGGTCTTAGTAATTTTTTCTTTAAAATTTTACTAAGATATTAGCTACAAGACTAGGGAGTGTTCTTGATAATTTGGTTTCAGAAGAACAAGTTGCTTTCATGAAGGGGAGGAACATTCATGAAAACATTACTGTGGCGTCGGAGATGATCAATGATCTGAAAACCAAACGTAAGGATAGCAATTTGGGGTTGAAACTGGATATTACTCAAGCTTTTGACACGGTTAGTTGGTCATTTGTTTTAGAGGTTTTTCGAAGGTATGGTTTCTCTCAAAATTGGTGTTCTTGGATTTTGGCTATTCTTAACTCAGCAAGGATTTCTATTCTTCTTAATGGAAGTCCAGAGGGATTCTTCAAAATCAATAGAGGTCTTCGGCAAGGTGATCCTTTATCTCCTCTTATTTTTGTTCTGGTTGAAGATGTTCTTAGTAGAAATCTTACAAAGTTGTTTGCTGAGAAGATGATGACGCCTATGCTTTCCAAAAGAGGTATTTCTCCCACACATCTTTTCTTTGCTGATGACATTATGATTTTTTGTAAAGGCAATATGAAGAGTCTGCATAATCTTCTTGCTTTGCTTGGTAAATACCAAAGTGCCTCGGGCCAAACTGTCTGTCGTCAAAAGAGTAAGATTTATTATGGTGGTGGTTCTTTGAGTCGCTGTGGGACTATCACTAATTTACTGGGTATGGAAGTTACTACTTTTCCGGACAGGTATTTGGGAGTTCAAATTATGCCTGGAGCAGTTAAGTATCGTCACATTTGTAATGTGATAGAGAAAATTAAGAACCAACTTTCAGTTTGGAAAGGTAAGTTACTTTCTTTTCAAGATAGAGTTGTTCTTATCAATTCAGTGATAGCGAGTTATGCTATTCATAACATGGCGGTGTACAAATGGCCTAGGAAATTTGTTCAACAGGCTGAAAGAGTTATTCGTAATTTTCTTTGGTCGGGTGATGCTGATGTTGCAAGGAAATTTGTTGTTGGATATCCAAAGGTTTGCTGTCCGTTGAAGGAAGGGGGTCTTGGTATAACCAGCATGGTTGTTACTAATAAGGCTCTTCTTATGAAGCTATGGTGGAGTATTCGTTCTTCTAACAAGAAATGGGCTCGTTTCTTATGGGCGAAATTTACTACTAAGCAGGGTAGTATAAAGCTTTATGGGGTAAATTCTTCTATTTTGCCGGGCATGAAACTGATTCATTCTATTGTTGACAAGAATACCAAGGTTCTAATTGGGGACGGGAGGTCTACATCTCTTTATTTTGATGTTTGGTATGGTAATGAGTGTATTGCTGATATGCTTAATGAAACTGACTTGGACAGAAATGTCAAGGTCAGTGATATTATTGTTAATAATGCTTGGATGATGCAGGGAGATCATATTCAGAATTTGGTCCGTGCGGGTGTGGATCTTACAAATTTGCCTTTGTTACAAGGAGGGAATGATTGTAGAGTTTGGATGCCGGAGATGAATGGCCACTTTTCAGTCTCTTCAGCAAAGAATATCATTAGAAAGGCGTATCCAAAATCAGCAATTTATGGTCTTTTGTGGAGGAAAGAAGTTCATCCCAAATTGGCTGCTCAGAATTGGAAGATATGTCGTGAGGTTTGTGCAACTCAAGACAAGATCAGGAGTAGATTCAAAGTTGAAATGGCCAACAAATGTTACTTGTGCAACATGGAGGAAGAATCTTTGGAGCATATTATTTGGAGTTGTACGTTTGCAACTCAAATTTGGCAGTGGTGTTCAGGTTTGTTTAATCTAACACCTTATTATGATATTGTGAATTCATATAAATCAGCAAAGGGTAGAAGTAGAATTGTCAAAGATTTATGGCTTTTAGCTATTTTGGTGATTCGCTAGGAATTATGGCAAACAAGAAATATGGCATGTTTTCAGAATTCTTCTGTTAGCATTCATTTTTTTAAGAAGAGAGTGTTCTATTTGATTAGTGAATACGCTGGTCGTTTGAAGGGTTTCATGCATAATACTACAACGGACTTGGATCTTTTGAACTTTTTCCGTGTGATGCATAGGAAGGTTAAGCAGGTTCAGCCAATTGAGTGCTTTTGGAGTCCGCCAAATAGGGATGAAATTTTATTATGTTGTGATGGAGCAGCCAAAGGAAATCCGGGTATAGCTGGAGCTGGTGTTGTTGTTCGTGATGCTGATTGTAATTTTTTGGGTGCTATGAGTATTGGTTTGGGTTCTACTACTAATTTCTTAGCTGAACTTTATGGTATTATTGTTGGTTTGGAGTGGGCTATGAAGTGGAATGTTAAAAAAGTGGTTGTACGTTCTGATTCAATGGGCACAATTAAGACATTGACGGGTACAAATCTTCCTTGGTTTGTCAAGCACAGATGGAGAAGAATACAAAACAATTATGACTCTATTCGTTTTGTTCATACTTATCGTGAGGCTAATTTTGCAGCAGACAAGATGGCTAAAAGGGGATGTTTTCTTCGTAATGGTGAAGGTTTAAATTATGATGAAAGGCCTGATTTCCTTTTGTCTTTAGAATTTCCTAATGTTGTTTATTTCAGATTCAAGTAGTTTGTAAGTTTTTGGGGTCTTATGATCTCTTTTCTTATGAACACTTTGTACATATTGGTTATTCATTAATACAACATGGATTTAGCAAAAAAAAAAGAAAGACAAAGCCAACACAAAAAGAAAGAGTTCATAAAAATGTTGAATTTTATATACGTTAACTCAAAAAAGTTGACACATTTCGTTATAAGTCGTAAATTGATTTCCGAGACTAAATTGTAAACTAGATAAACTCATCTTTAACAGAAAAACTTTGTAAAATGTATTGTAATTACAATTAATATGTTCTAAGGCAATACGTCTAGTAAAAATTGCATTTCTATGTACGTTGATTCAAGAAAATATGAAGGAAGTCAAATTTCACAATAGAAGAAGGATGAAAGACCATTCAGAACTAATCCAAATCCTAACAAATTTCTTCTATCTTGAATCAAATAGAAAGACAAAGCCAACACAAAAAGAAAGAGTTCATAAAAATGTTGAATTTTATATACGTTAACTCAAAAAAGTCTACACATTTCGTTATAAGTCGAAAATTGATTTCTGAGACTAAATGGTAAACTAGATAAA
The DNA here is from genome assembly GCF_003573695.1 of Papaver somniferum. Taxonomy (NCBI): domain Eukaryota; kingdom Viridiplantae; phylum Streptophyta; class Magnoliopsida; order Ranunculales; family Papaveraceae; genus Papaver; species Papaver somniferum. Next base: position 93,743 of record NW_020651304.1, on the reverse strand, counting down.
CTCATATTTAACAAGAAAAGTTTGAAAAATGTATTGTAATAACAATTATTATGTTCTAAGGCAATACGTCTAGTAAAAATTGCATTTCTATGTACGTTGATTCAAGAAAATATGAAGGAAGTCAAATTTCACAATATAAGAAGGATGAAAGACCATGCAGAACTAATCCAAATCCTAACAAATTTCATCTATCTTGAATAATATAGAAATACAAAGCCAACACAAAAAGAAAGAATTCATAAAAATGTTGAATTTTATATACGTTAACTCAAAAAAGTTGACACATTTCGTTATGAGTCGTAAATTGATTTCTGAGACTAAATTGTAAACTAGATAAACTCATCTTTAACAGAAAAAGTTTGTAAAATGTATGTAATTACAATTAATATGTTCTAAGGCAATACGTCTAGTAAAAATTACATTTCTATGTACGTTGATTCAAGAAAATATGAAGGAAGTCAAATTTCACAATAGAAGAAGGATGAAAGACCATTCAGAACTAATCCAAATCCTAAATAATTTCGTCTATCTTGAATCAAATAGAAAGACAAAGCCAACACAAAAAGAAAGAGTTCATAAAAATGTTGAATTTTATATACGTTAACTCAAAAAAGTCTACACATTTCGTTATAAGTCGCAATTGATTTTTGAGACTAAATTGTAAACTAGATAAACTCATCTTTAACAGAAAAAGTTTGAAAAATGTATTGTAATTACATTTAATATGTTATAAGGAAAATGTCTAGTAAAATTTGCATTTCTATGTACGTTGATTCAAAAAAATATGAAGGAAGTCAAATTTCACAATAGAAGAAGAATGAAAGACCATGCAGAACTAATCCAAATCCTTAAAAAATTCATCTATCTTGAATTAAATAGAAAGACAAAGCCAACACAAAAAGAAAGAGTTCATAAAAATGTTGAATTTTATATACGTTAACTCAAAAAAGTTGACACATTTCGTTATAAGTCGTAAATTGATTTCTGAGACTAAATTGTAAACTAGATAAACTCATCTTTAACAGAAAAAGTTTGTAAAATGTATTGTAATTACAATTAATATGTTCTAAGGCAATACGTCTAGTAAAAATTGCATTTCTATGTACGTTGATTCAAGAAAATATGAAGGAAGTCAAATTTCACAATAGAAGAAGGATGAAAGACCATTCAGAACTAATCCAAATCCTAACAAATTTCTTCTATCTGGAATCAAATAGAAAGACAAAGCCAACTCAAAAAGAAAGAGTTCATAAAAATGTTGAATTTTATATACGTTAACTCAAAAAAGTCTACACATTTCGTTATAAGTCGAAAATTGATTTCTGAGACTAAATGGTAAACTAGATAAAATCATATTTAACAAGAAATGTTTGAAAAATGTATTGTAATAACAATTATTATGTTCTAAGGCAATACGTCTAGTAAAAATTGCATTTCTATGTACGTTGATTCAAGAAAATATGAAGGAAGTCAAATTTCACAATAGAAGAAAGATGAAAGACCATGCAGAACTAATCCAAATCCTAACAAATTTCATCTATTTTGAACCAAATAGAAAGACAAAGCCAACATAAAAAGAAAGAGTTCATAAAAATGTTTAATTTTATAAACGTTAACTCAAAATAGTCTACACATTTCGTTATAAGTCGCAATTGATTTCCGAGACTAAATTGTAAACTAGATAAACTCATCTTTAACAGAAAAAGTTTGAAAAATGTATTGTAATTACAATTAATATGTTCTAAAGCAATACGTCTAGTAAAAATTGCATTTCTATGTACGTTGATTCAACAAAATATGAAGGAAGTCAAATTTCACAATATAAGAAGGATGAAAGACCATGCAGAACTAATCGAAATCCTAACAATTTTCATCTATCTTGGATCAAATAGAAAGATAAAGCCAACACAAAAAGAAAGAGTTCATAAAAATGTTGAATTTAATATATGTTAACTCAAAAAAGTTTACACATTTCATTATAAGTCAGAAATTTATTTCTGAGATTAAATTGTAAACTAGATAAAGTCATCTTTAACAAAAAAAGTTTGAAAAATGTATTGTTATTACAATTAATATGTTCTAAGGCAATACGTCTAGTAAAAATTGCATTTCTATGTACGTTGATTCAACAAAATATGAAGGAAGTCAAATTTCACAATATAAGAAGGATGAAAGACCATGCAGAACTAATCCAAATCCTAACAAATTTCTTCTATCTTGAATCAAATAGAAAGACAAAGCCAACACAAAAAGAAAGAGTTCATAAAAATGTTGAATTTTATATACGTTAACTCAAAAAAGTCTACAAACTTCGGTATAAGTCGGAAATTGAGTTCTGAGACTAAATTGTAAACTAGATAAACTCATCATTAACAGAAAAAGTTTGAGAAATGTATTGTAATTACAATTAATATGTTCTAAGGCAATACGTCTAGTAAAAATTGCATTTCTATGTACGTTGATTCAAGAAAATATGAAGGAAGTCAAATTTCACAATAGAAGAAGGATGAAAGACCATGCAGAACTAATCCAAATCCTAACAAATTTTATCTATCTTGAATCAAATAGAAAGACAAAGCCAACACAAAAAGAAAGAGTTCATAAAAATGTTGAATTTTATATACGTTAACTCAAAAAAGTCTACACATTTCGTTATAAGTCGGAAATTGATTTCTGAGACTAAATTGTAAACTAGATAAACTCATCTTTAACAGAAAAAGTTTGAAAAATGTATTGTAATTACAATTAATATGTTCTAAGGCAATACGTCTAGTAAAAATTGCATTTCTATGTACGTTGATTCAAGAAAATATGAAGGAAGTCAAATTTCACAATAGAAGAAGGATGAAAGACCATGCAGAACTAATCCAAATCCTAACAAATTTCATCTATCTTGAATCAAATAGAAAGACAAAGCCAACACAAAAACAAAAAAGTTCATAAAAATGTTGAATTTTATATACGTTAACTCAAAAAAGTCTACACATTTCGTTATAAGTCGGAAATTTATTTCTGAGACTAAATTCTAAACTAGATAAACTCATGTTTATCAGAACAAGTTTTAAAAATGTATTGTAATTACAATTAATATGTTCTAAGGCAATACGTCTAGTAAAAATTGCATTTCTATGTACGTTGATTCAAGAAAATATGAAGGAAGTCAAATTTAACAATAGAAGAAGGATGAAAGACCATGCAGAACTAATCCAAATCCTAACAAATTTCTTCTATCTTGAATCAAATAGAAAGACAAAGTTACACAAAAAGAAAGAGTTCATAAAAATGTTAAAGATGAGTTTATCTAGTTTACAATTTAGTCTCAGAAATCAATTTCCGACTTATAACGAAATGTGTAGACTTTTTTGAGTTAAGGTATATAAAATTCAGCATTTTAATGAACTCTTTCTTTTATATTGGCTTTGTATTTCTATTTGATTCAAGATAGATGAAATTTGTTAGGATTTGGATTAGTTCTGCATGGTCTTTCATCTTTCTTCTATTGTGAAATTTGACTTCCTTCATATTTTCTTGAATCAACGTACATAGAAATGCAATTTTTACTAGACGTATTGCCTTAGAACATATTAATTGTAATTACAATACATTTTTCAAACTTTTTCTGTTAAAGATGAGTTTATCTAGTTTACAATTTAGTCCCAGAAATCAATTTCCGACTTATAACGAAATGTGTAGACTTTTTGGAGTTAACGTATATAAATATCATCATTTTTATGAACTCTTTCTTTTTGTGTTGGCTTTGTCTTTCTATTTAATTCAAGATAGATGAAATTTGTTAGGATTTGGATTAGTTCTGCATGGTCTTTCATCCTTCTTCTATTGTGAAATTTGACTTCCTTCATATTTTCTTGAATCAACGTACATAGAAATGCAATTTTTACTAGACGTATTGCCTTAGAACATATTGATTATAATTACAATACATTTTTCAAACTTTTTCTGTTAAAGATGAGTTTATCTAGTTTACAATTTAGTCTCAGAAATCAATATCCGACTTATAACGAAGTGTGTAGACTTTTTCGAGTTAACCTATATTAAATTCAACATTTTTATGAACTCTTTCTTTTTGTGTTGGATTTGTCTTTCTATTTGATTCAAGATAGATGAAATTTGTTAGGATTTGGATTAGTTCTGCATGGTCTTTCATCCTTCTTCTATTGTGAAATTTGACTTCCTTCATATTTTCTTCAATCAACGTACATAGAAATGCAATTTTTACTAGACGTATTGCCTTAGAACATATTAATTGTAATTAAGATACATTTTTCAAACTTTTTCTGTTAAAGATGAGTTTATCTAGTTTACAATTTAGTCTCAGAAATCAATTTCCGACTTATAACGAAATGTGTAGACTTTTTTGAGTTAACGTATATAAAATTCAACATTTTTATGAACTCTTTCTTGTTGTGTTGGCTTTGTCTTTCTATTTTATTCAAGATAGATGAAATTTGTTAGGATTTGGATTAGTTCTGCATGGTCTTTCATCCTTCTTCTATTGTGAAATTTGACTTCCTTCATATTTTCTTGAATCAACGTACATAGAAATGCAATTTTTACTAGACGTATTGCCTTAGAACATATTAATTGTAATTACAATACATTTTTCAAACTTTTTCTGTTAAAGATGAGTTTATCTAGTTTACAATTTAGTCTCAGAAATCAATTTCCGACTTATAAAGAAATATGTAGACTTTTTCGAGTTAACGTATATAAAATTCAACATTTTTATGAACTCTTTCTTTTTGTGTAACTTTGTCTTTCTATTTGATTCAAGATAGAAGAAATTTGTTAGGATTTGGATTAGTTCTGCATGGTCTTTCATCCTTCTTCTATTGTTAAATTTGACTTCCTTCATATTTTCTTGAATCAACGTACATAGAAATGCAATTTTTACTAGACGTATTGCCTTAGAACACATTAATTGTAATTACAATACATTTTTCGAACTTTTTCTGTTAAAGATGAGTTTATCTAGTTTACAATTTAGTCTCAGAAATCAATTTCCGACTTATAAAGAAATGTGTAGACTTTTTCTGAGACTAATCCAAAAAGAAAGAGTTCATAAAAATGTTGAATTTTATATACGTTAACTCGAAAAAGTCTACACATTTCTTTATAAGTCGGAAATTGATTTCTGAGACTAAATTGTAAACTAGATAAACTCATCTTTAACAGAAAAAGTTTGAAAAATGTATTGTAATTACAATTAATATGTTATAAGGCAATACGTCTAGTAAAAATTGCATTTCTATGTACGTTGATTCAAGAAAATATGAAGGAAGTCAAATTTCACAATAGAAGAAAGATGAAAGACCATGCAGAACTAATCCAAATCCTAACAAATTTCATCTATCTTGAATCAAATAGAAAGACAAAGCCAATATAAAAAGAAAGAATTCATTAAAATGCTGAATTTTATATACGTTAACTCAAAATAGTCTACACTTTTCGTTATAAGTCGGAAATTGATTTCTGAGACTAAATTGTAAACTAGATAAACTCATCTTTAACAGAAAAAGTTCGAAAAATGTATTGTAATTACAATTAATGTGTTCTAAGGCAATACGTCTAGTAAAAATTGCATTTCTATGTACGTTGATTCAAGAAAATATGAAGGAAGTCAAATTTAACAATAGAAGAAGTATGAAAGACCATGCAGAACTAATCCAAACCCTAACAAATTTCTTCTATCTGGAATCAAATAGAAAGACAAAGTTACACAAAAAGAAAGAGTTCATAAAAATGTTGAATTTTATATACGTTAACTCGAAAAAATCTACACATTTCTTTATAAGTCGGAAATTGATTTCTGAGACTAAATTGTAAACTAGATAAACTCATCTTTAACAGAAAAAGTTTGAAAAATGTATTGTAATTACAATTAATATGTTCTAAGGCAATACGTCTAGTAAAAATTGCATTTCTATGTACGTTGATTCAAGAAAATATGAAGGAAGTCAAATTTCACAATAGAAGAAAGATGAAAGACAATGCAGAACTAATCCAAATCCTAACAAATTTCATCTATCTTGAATCAAATAGAAAGACAAAGCCAATATAAAAAGAAAGAGTTCATTAAAATGCTGAATTTTATATACGTTAACTCAAAAAAGTCTATTCATTTCGTTATAAGTCGGAAATTGATTTCTGAGACTAAATTGTAAACTAGATAAACTCATCTTTAACAGAAAAAGTTTGAAAAATGTATTGTAATTACAATTAATATGTTCTAAGGCAATACGTCTAGTAAAAATTGCATTTCTATGTACGTTGATTCAAGAAAATATGAAGGAAGTCAAATTTCACAATAGAAGAAAGATGAAAGACCATGCAGAACTAATCCAAATCCTAACAAATTTCATCTATCTTGAATCAAATAGAAAAACAAAGCCAATATAAAAAGAAAGAGTTCATTAAAATGCTGAATTTTATATACATTAACTCAAAAAAGTCTACACATTTCGTTATAAGTCGGAAATTGATTTCTGAGACTAAAGTGAAAACTAGATAACCTCATCTTTAACAGAAAAAATTTGAAAAATGTATTGTAATTCCAATTAACGTGTTCTAAGGCAATATGTCTAGTAAAAATTGCATTTCTATGTACGTTGATTCAAGAAAATATGAAGGAAGTCAAATTTCACAATAGAAGAAGGATGAAAGACCATGCAGAACTAATCCAAATCCTAACAAATTTCATCTATCTTGAATCAAATAGAAAGACAAAGTTAACACAAAAAGAAAGAGTTCATAAAAATGTTGAATTTTATATACGTTAACTCGAAAACTTTTACACACTTCGTTATTAGTCGGAAATTGATTTCTGAGACTAAATTGTAAACTAGATAAACTCATCTTTAATAGAAAAAGTTTAAAAAATGTATTGTAATTACAATTAATATGTTCTAAGGCAATACGTCTAGTAAAAATTGCATTTCTATGTACGTTGATTCAAGAAAATATGAAGGAAGTCAAATTTCACAATAGAAGAAAGATGAAAGACCATGCAGAACTAATCCAAATCCTAACAAATTTCATCTATCTTGAATCAAATAGAAAAACAAAGCCAATATAAAAAGAAAGAGTTCATTAAAATGCTGAATTTTATATACGTTAACTCAAAAAGTCTACACATTTCGTTATAAGTCGGAAATTGATTTCTGAGACTAAAGTGTAAACTAGATAAACTCATATTTAACAGAAAAAATTTGAAAAATGTATTGTAATTCCAATTAACGTGTTCTAAGGCAATATGTCTAGTAAAAATTGCATTTCTATGTACGTTGATTCAAGAAAATATGAAGGAAGTCAAATTTCACAATAGAAGAAGGATGAAAGACCATGCAGAACTAATCCAAATCCTAACAAATTTAATCTATCTTGAATCAAATAGAAATACAAAGTTAACACAAAAAGAAAGAGTTCATAAAAATGTTGAATTTTATATACGTTATCTCGAAAAAGTCTACACACTTCGTTATAAGTCGGAAATTGATTTCTGAGACTAAATTGTAAACTAGATAAACTCATCTTTAACAGAAAAAGTTTGAAAAATGTATTGTAATTACAATTAATATGTTCTAAGGCAATACGTCTAGTAAAAATTGCATTTCTATGTACGTTGATTCAAGAAAATATGAAGGAAGTCAAATTTCACAATAGAAGAAAGATGAAAGACCATGCAGAACTAATCCAAATCCTAACAAATTTCATCTATTTTGAACCAAATAGAAAGACAAAGCCAACATAAAAAGAAAGAGTTCATAAAAATGTTTAATTTTATAAACGTTAACTCAAAATAGTCTACACATTTCGTTATAAGTCGCAATTGATTTCCGAGACTAAATTGTAAACTAGATAAACTCATCTTTAACAGAAAAAGTTTGAAAAATGTATTGTAATTACAATTAATATGTTCTAAAGCAATACGTCTAGTAAAAATTGCATTTCTATGTACGTTGATTCAACAAAATATGAAGGAAGTCAAATTTCACAATATAAGAAGGATGAAAGACCATGCAGAACTAATCGAAATCCTAACAAATTTCATCTATCTTGGATCAAATAGAAAGATAAAGCCAACACAAAAAGAAAGAGTTCATAAAAATGTTGAATTTAATATATGTTAACTCAAAAAAGTTTACACATTTCATTATAAGTCAGAAATTTATTTCTGAGATTAAATTTTATACTAGATAAAGTCATCTTTAACAAAAAAAGTTTGAAAAATGTATTGTTATTACAATTAATATGTTCTAAGGCAATACGTCTAGTAAAAATTGCATTTCTATTTACGTTGATTCAACAAAATATGAAGGAAGTCAAATTTCACAATATAAGAAGGATGAAAGACCATGCAGAACTAATCCAAATCCTAACAAATTTCATCTATCTTGAATCAAATAGAAAGACAAAGCCTACACAAAATGAAAGAGTTCATAAAAATGTTGATTTTGATAAACGTTAACTAAAAAAAGTCTACACATTTCGTTATAACTCGGAAATTGATTTTTGAGACTAAATTGTAAACTAGAGAAACTCATCTTTAACAAAAAAAAGTTTGAAAAATGTATTGTAATTACAATTAATATGTTCTAAGGCAATACGTCTAGTAAAAATTGCATTTCTATGTACATTGTTTCAAGAAAATAATAAGGAAGTCAAATTTCACAATAGAAGAAGGATGAAAGACCATGCAGAACTAATCCAAATCCTAACAAATTTCATCTATCTTGAATCAAATAGAAAGACAAAGCCAATACAAAAAGAAAGAGTTCATAAAAATGTTGAATTTTATATACGTTAACTCAAAAAAGTCTACACATTTCGTTATAAGTCGAAAATTGATTTCTGAGACTAAATTGTAAACTAGATAAACTAATCTTTAAAAGAAAAAGTTTGAAAAATGTATTGTAATTACAATTAATATGTTCTAAGGCAATACGTCTAGTAAAAATTGCATTTCTATGTACGTTGATTCAAGAAAATATGAAGGAAGTCAAATTTCACAATAGAAGAAAGATGAAAGACCATGCAGAACTAATCCAAATCCTAACAAATTTCATCTATTTTGAACCAAATAGAAAGACAAAGCCAACATAAAAAGAAAGAGTCCATAAAAATGTTTAATTTTATAAACGTTAACTCAAAATAGTCTACACATTTCGTTATAAGTCGCAATTGATTTCTGAGACTAAATTGTAAACTAGATAAAGTCATCTTTAACAGAAAAAGTTTGAAAAATGTATTGTAATTACAATTAATATGTTATAAGGCATTACATCTAGTAAAAATTGCATTTCTATGTACGTTGGTTCAAAAAAATATGAAGGAAGTCAAATTTCACAATAGAAGAAGAATGAAAGACCATGCAGAACTAATCCAAATCCTAAAAAAATTCATCTATCTTGAATCAAATAGAAAGACAAAGCCAACACAAAAAGAAAGAGTTCATAAAAATGTTGAATTTTATATACGTTAACTCAAAAAAGTTGACACATTTCGTTATAAGTCGTAAATTGATTTCTGAGACTAAATTGTAAACTAGATAAACTCATCTTTAACAGAAAAAGTTTGTAAAATGTATTGTAATTACAATTAATATGTTCTAAGGCAATACGTCTAGTAAAAATTGCATTTCTATGTACGTTGATTCAAGAAAATATGAAGGAAATCAAATTTCACAATAGAAGAAGGATGAAAGACCATTCAGAACTAATCCAAATCCTAACAAATTTCTTCTATCTGGAATCAAATAGAAAGACAAAGCCAACTCAAAAAGAAAGAGTTCATAAAAATGTTGAATTTTATATACGTTAACTCAAAAAAGTCTACACATTTCGTTATAAGTCGAAAATTGATTTCTGAGACTAAATGGTAAACTAGATAAAATCATATTTAACAAGAAATGTTTGAAAAATGTATTGTAATAACAATTATTATGTTCTAAGGCAATACGTCTAGTAAAAATTGCATTTCTATGTACGTTGATTCAAGAAAATATGAAGGAAGTCAAATTTCACAATAGAAGAAAGATGAAAGACCATGCAGAACTAATCCAAATCCTAACAAATTTCATCTATTTTGAACCAAATAGAAAGACAAAGCCAACATAAAAAGAAAGAGTTCATAAAAATGTTTAATTTTATAAACGTTAACTCAAAATAGTCTACACATTTCGTTATAAGTCGCAATTGATTTCCGAGACTAAATTGTAAACTAGATAAACTCATCTTTAACAGAAAAAGTTTGAAAAATGTATTGTAATTACAATTAATATGTTCTAAAGCAATACGTCTAGTAAAAATTGCATTTCTATGTACGTTGATTCAACAAAATATGAAGGAAGTCAAATTTCACAATATAAGAAGGATGAAAGACCATGCAGAACTAATCGAAATCCTAACAATTTTCATCTATCTTGGATCAAATAGAAAGATAAAGCCAACACAAAAAGAAAGAGTTCATAAAAATGTTGAATTTAATATATGTTAACTCAAAAAAGTTTACACATTTCATTATAAGTCAGAAATTTATTTCTGAGATTAAATTGTAAACTAGATAAAGTCATCTTTAACAAAAAAAGTTTGAAAAATGTATTGTTATTACAATTAATATGTTCTAAGGCAATACGTCTAGTAAAAATTGCATTTCTATGTACGTTGATTCAACAAAATATGAAGGAAGTCAAATTTCACAATATAAGAAGGATGAAAGACCATGCAGAACTAATCCAAATCCTAACAAATTTCTTCTATCTTGAATCAAATAGAAAGACAAAGCCAACACAAAAAGAAAGAGTTCATAAAAATGTTGAATTTTATATACGTTAACTCAAAAAAGTCTACAAACTTCGGTATAAGTCGGAAATTGAGTTCTGAGACTAAATTGTAAACTAGATAAACTCATCATTAACAGAAAAAGTTTGAGAAATGTATTGTAATTACAATTAATATGTTCTAAGGCAATACGTCTAGTAAAAATTGCATTTCTATGTACGTTGATTCAAGAAAATATGAAGGAAGTCAAATTTCACAATAGAAGAAGGATGAAAGACCATGCAGAACTAATCCAAATCCTAACAAATTTTATCTATCTTGAATCAAATAGAAAGACAAAGCCAACACAAAAAGAAAGAGTTCATAAAAATGTTGAATTTTATATACGTTAACTCAAAAAAGTCTACACATTTCGTTATAAGTCGGAAATTGATTTCTGAGACTAAATTGTAAACTAGATAAACTCATCTTTAACAGAAAAAGTTTGAAAAATGTATTGTAATTACAATTAATATGTTCTAAGGCAATACGTCTAGTAAAAATTGCATTTCTATGTACGTTGATTCAAGAAAATATGAAGGAAGTCAAATTTCACAATAGAAGAAGGATGAAAGACCATGCAGAACTAACCCAAATCCTAACAAATTTCATCTATCTTGAATCAAATAGAAAGACAAAGCCAACACAAAAAGAAAGAGTTCATAAGAATGTTGAATTTTATATACGTTAACTCAAAAAAGTCTACACATTTCGTTATAAGTCGAAACTAGATAAACTCATCTTTAACAGAAAAAGTTTGAAAAATGTATTGTAATTACAATTAATATGTTCTAAGGCAATACGTCTAGTAAAAATTGCATTTCTATGTACGTTGATTCAAGAAAATATGAAGGAAGTCAAATTTCACAATAGAAGAAGGATGAAAGACCATGCAGAACTAATCCAAATCCTAATAAATTTCATCTATCTTGAATCAAATAGAAAGACAAAGGCAACACAAAAAGAAAGAGTTCATAAAAATGTTGAATTTTATATACGTTTACTCAAAAAAGTCTACACATTTCGTTATAAGTCGGAAATTGATTTCCGAGACTAAATTGTAAACTAGATAAACTCATCTTTAACAGAAAAAGTTTGAAAAATGTATTGTAATTACAATTAATATGTTCTAAGGCAATACGTCTAGTAAAAATTGCATTTCTATGTACGTTGATTCAAGAAAATATGAAGGAAGTCAAATTTCACAATAGAAGAAAGATGAAAGACCATGCAGAACTAATCCAAATCCTAACAAATTTCATCTATCTTGAATCAAATAGAAAGACAAAGCCAATATAAAAAGAAAGAGTTCATTAAAATGCTGAATTTTATATACATTAACTCAAAAAAGTCTACACATTTCGTTATAAGTCGGAAATTGATTTCTGAGACTAAATTGTAAACTAGATAAAATCATCTTTAACAAAAAAAGTTTGAAAAATGTATTGTAATTAAAATTAATATGTTCCAAGGTAATACGTCTAGTAAAAATTGCATTTCCATGTACGTTGATTCAAGAAAATATGAAGGAAGTCAAATTTCACAATAGAAGAAAGATGAAAGACCATGCAGAACTAATCCAAATCCTAACAAATTTCATCTATCTTGAATCAAATAGAAAGACAAAGCCAATATAAAAAGAAAGAGTTCATTAAAATGCTGATTTTTATATACGTTAACTCAAAAAAGTCTACACATTTCGTAATAAGTCGGAAATTGATTTCTGAGACTAAATTGTAAACTAGATAAACTCAGCTTTAACAGAAAAAGTTCGAAAAATGTATTGTAATTACAATTAATGTGTTCTAAGGCAATACATCTAGTAAAAATTGCATTTCTATGTACGTTGATTCAAGAAAATATGAAGGAAGTCAAATTTAACAATAGAAGAAGGATGAAAGACCATGCAGAACTAATCCAAATCCTAATAAATTTCTTCTATCTTGAATCAAATAGAAAGACAAAGTTACACAAAAAGAAAGAGTTCATAAAAATGTTGAATTTTATATACGTTAACTCGAAAAAGTCTACACATTTCTTTATAAGTCGGAAATTGATTTCTGAGACTAAATTGTAAACTAGATAAACTCATCTTTAACAGAAAAAGTTTGAAAAATGTATTGTAATTACAATTAATATATTCTAAGGCAATACGTCTAGTAAAAATTGCATTTCTATGTACGTTGATTCAAGAAAATATGAAGGAAGTCAAATTTCACAATAAAAGAAAGATGAAAGACCATGCAGAACTAATCCAAATCCTAACAAATTTCATCTATCTTGAATCAAATAGAAAGACAAAGCAAACACAAAAAGAAAGAGTTCATGAAAATGTTGAATTTTATATACGTTAACTCAAAAAAGTCTACACATTTTTTATAAGTTGGAAATTGATTTCTGAGACTAAATTGTAAACTAGATAAACTCATCCTTAACATAAAAAGTTTGAGAAATGTATTGTAATTACAATTAATATGTTCTAATGCAATACTTCTAGTAAAAATTGCATTACTATGTACGTTGATTCAAGAAAATATGAAGCAAGTCAAATTTCACAATAGAAGAAGGATGAAAGAACATGCAGAACTAATCCAAATCCTAACAAATTCCATCTATCTTGAATCAAATAGAAAGACAAAGCCAACACAAAAAGAAAGAGTTCATAAAAATGTTGAATTTTATATACATTAACTCAAAAAAGTCTACACATTTCGTTATGAGTCGGAAATTGATTTCTGAGACTAAATTGTAAACTAGATAAACTCATCCTTAACAGATAAAGTTTGAAAAATGTGTTGTAACTACAATTAATATGTTCTAAGGCAATACGCCTAGTAAAAATTGCATTTTTATGTACGTTGATACAAGAAAATATGAAGGAAGTCAAATTTCACAATAGAAGAAATTTGAAAGACCATGCAGAACTAATCCAAATCCTAACAAATTTCATCTATCTTGAATCAAATATAAAGACAAAGCCAAAACAAATGAAAGAGTTCATGAAAATGTTGAATTTTATATACGTTAACTCAAAAAAGTCTACACATTTCTTTATAAGTTGGAAATTGATTTCTGAGACTAAATTGTAAACTAGATAAACTCATCCTTAACATAAAAAGTTTGAGAAATGTATTGTAATTACAATTAATATGTTCTAATGCAATACTTCTAGTAAAAATTGCATTACTATGTACGTTGATTCAAGAAAATATGAAGCAAGTCAAATTTCACAATAGAAGAAGGATGAAAGAACATGCAGAACTAATCCAAATCCTAAAAAATTCCATCTATCTTGAATCAAATAGAAAGACAAAGCCAACACAAAAAGAAAGAGTTCATAAAAATGTTGAATTTTATATACGTTAACTCAAAAAAGTCTACACATTTCGTTATGAGTCGGAAATTGATTTCTGAGACTAAATTGTAAACTAGATAAACTCATCTTTAACAGAAAAAGTTTGAAAAATGTATTGTAATTACAATTAATATGTTCTAAGGCAATACGTCTAGTAAAAATTGCATTTCTATGTACGTTGATTCAAGAAAATATGAAGGAAGTCAAATTTCACAATAGAAGAAAGATGAAAGACCATGCAGAACTAATCCAAATCCTAACAAATTTCATCTATTTTGAATCAAATAGAAAGACAAAATTAACACAAAAACAAAGAGTTCATAAAAATGTTGAATTTTATATACGTTAACTCGAAAAAGTCTACACACTTCGTTATAAGTCGGAAATTGATTTCTGAGACTAAATTGTAAACTAGATAAACTCATCTTTAACTGAAAAAGTTTGAAAAATGTATTGTAATTACAATTAATATGTTCTAAGGCAATACGTCTAGTAAAAATTGCATTTCTATGTACGTTGATTCAAGAAAATATGAAGGAAGTCAAATTTCACAATAGAAGAAAGATGAAAGACCATGCAGAACTAATCCAAATCCTAACAAATTTCATCTATTTTGAACCAAATAGAAAGACAAAGCCAACATAAAAAGAAAGAGTTCATAAAAATGTTTAATTTTATAAACGTTAACTCAAAATAGTCTACACATTTCGTTATAAGTCGCAATTGATTTCTGAGACTAAATTGTAAACTAGATAATGTCATCTTTAACAGAAAAAGTTTGAAAAATGTATTGTAATTATAATTAATATGTTATAAGGCAATACGTCTAGTAAAAATTGCATTTCTATGTACGTTGATTCAAAAAATATGAAGGAAGTCAAATTTCACAATAGAAGAAGAATGAAAGACCATGCAGAACTAATCCAAATCCTAAAAAAATTCATCTATCTTGAATCAAATAGAAAGACAAAGCCAACACAAAAAGAAAGAGTTCATAAAAATGTTGAATTTTATATACGTTAACTCAAAAAAGTTGACACATTTCGTTATAAGTCGTAAATTGATTTCTGAGACTAAATTGTAAACTAGATAAACTCATCTTTAACAGAAAAAGTTTGTAAAATGTATTGTAATTACAATTAATATGTTCTAAGGCAATACGTCTAGTAAAAATTGCATTTCTATGTACGTTGATTCAAGAAAATATGAAGGAAGTCAAATTTCACAATAGAAGAAGGATGAAAGACCATTCAGAACTAATCCAAATCCTAACAAATTTCTTCTATCTGGAATCAAATAGAAAGACAAAGCCAACACAAAAAGAAAGAGTTCATAAAAATGTTGAATTTTATATACGTTAACTCAAAAAAGTCTACACATTTCGTTATAAGTCGAAAATTGATTTCTGAGACTAAATGGTAAACTAGATAAACTCATATTTAACAAGAAAAGTTTGAAAAATGTATTGTAATAACAATTATTATGTTCTAAGGCAATACGTCTAGTAAAAATTGCATTTCTATGTACGTTGATTCAAGAAAATATGAAGGAAGTCAAATTTCACAATAGAAGAAGGATGAAAGACCATTCGGAACTAATCCAAATCCTAACAAATTTCATCTATCTTGAATCAAATAGAAAGACAAAGCCAACACAAAAAGAAAGAGTTCATAAAAATGTTGAATTTTATATACGTTAACTCAAAAAAGTCTACACATTTCGTTATAAGTCGAAAATTGATTTCTGAGACTAAATAGTAAACTAGATAAACTAATCTTTAACAGAAAAAGTTTGAAAAATGTATTGTAATTACAATTAATATGTTCTAAGGCAATACGTCTAGTAAAAATTGCATTTCTATGTACGTTGATTCAAGAAAATATGAAGGAAGTCAAATTTCACAATAGAAGAAAGATGAAAGACCATGCAGAACTAATCCAAATCCAAAAAAATTTCATCTATTTTGAACCAAATAGAAAGACAAAGCCAACATAAAAAGAAAGAGTTCATCAAAATGTTTAATTTTATAAACGTTAACTCAAAATAGTCTACACATTTCGTTATAAGTCGTAAATTGATTTCTGAGACTAAATTGTAAACTAGATAAACTCATCTTTAACAGAAAAAGTTTGTAAAATGTATTGTAGTTACAATTAATATGTTCTAAGGCAATACGTCTAGTAAAAATTGCATTTCTATGTACGATGATTCAACAAAATATGAAGGAAGTCAAATTTCACAATATAAGAAGGATGAAAGACCATGCAGAACTAATCCAAATCCTAACAAATTTCATCTATCTTGAATCAAATAGAAAGACAAAGCCTACACAAAATGAAAGAGTTCATAAAAATGTTGATTTTGATAAACGTTAACTAAAAAAAGTCTACACATTTCGTTATAACTCGGAAATTGATTTTTGAGACTAAATTGTAAACTAGAGAAACTCGTCTTTAACAAAAAAAAGTTTGAAAAATGTATTGTAATTACAATTAATATGTTCTTAGGCAATACGTCTAGTAAAAATTGCATTTCTATGTACGTTGATTCAACAAAATATGAAGGAAGTCAAATTTCACAATATAAGAAGGATGAAAGACCATGCAGAACTAATCCAAATCCTAACAAATTTCATCTATCTTGAATTAAATAGAAAGACAAAGCCTACACAAAATGAAAGAGTTCATAAAAATGTTGATTTTGATATACGTTAACTAAAAAAAGTCTACACATTTCGTTATAACTCGGAAATTGATTTTTGAGACTAAATTGTAAACTAGAGGAACTCATCTTTAACAAAAAAAAGTTTGAAAAATGTATTGTAATTACAATTAATATGTTCTTAGGCAATACGTCTAGTAAAAATTGCATTTCTATGTAAGTTAATTCAAGAAAATATGAACGAAGTCAAATTTCACAATAGAAGAAGGATGAAAGACCATGCAGAACTAATCGAAATCCTAACAGATTTCATCTATCTTGAATCAAATAGAAAGATAAAGCCAACACAAAAACAAAGAGTTCATAAAAATGTTGAATTTAATATATGTTAACTCAAAAAAGTTTACACATTTCGTTATAAGTCAGAAATTTATTTCTGAGATTAAATTGTAAACTAGATAAAGTCATCTTTAACAAAAAAAGTTTGAAAAAAGTATTGTAATTACAATTAATATGTTCTAAGGCAATACGTCTAGTAAAAATTGCATTTCTATGTACATTGTTTCAAGAAAATAATAAGGAAGTCAAATTTCACAATAGAAGAAGGATGAAAGACCATGCAGAACTAATCCAAATCCTAACAAATTTCATCTATCTTGAATCAAATAGAAAGACAAAGCCAATACAAAAAGAAAGAGTTCATAAAAATGTTGAATTTTATATACGTTAACTCAAAAAAGTCTACACATTTCGTTATAAGTCGAAAATTGATTTCTGAGACTAAATTGTAAACTAGATAAACTAATCTTTAAAAGAAAAGTTTGAAAAATGTATTGTAATTACAATTAATATGTTCTAAGGCAATACGTCTAGTAAAAATTGCATTTCTATGTACGTTGATTCAAGAAAATATGAAGGAAGTCAAATTTCACAATAGAAGAAAGATGAAAGACCATGCAGAACTAATCCAAATCCTAACAAATTTCATCTATTTTGAACCAAATAGAAAGACAAAGCCAACATAAAAAGAAAGAGTCCATAAAAATGTTTAATTTTATAAACGTTAACTCAAAATAGTCTACACATTTCGTTATAAGTCGCAATTGATTTCTGAGACTAAATTGTAAACTAGATAAAGTCATCTTTAACAGAAAAAGTTTGAAAAATGTATTGTAATTACAATTAATATGTTATAAGACAATACGTCTAGTAAAATTTGCATTTCTATGTACGTTGATTCAAAAAAATATGAAGGAAGTCAAATTTCACAATAGAAGAAGAATGAAAGACCATGCAGAACTAATCCAAATCCTTAAAAAATTCATCTATCTTGAATCAAATAGAAAGACAAAGCCAACACAAAAAGAAAGAGTTCATAAAAATGTTGAATTTTATATACGTTAACTCAAAAAAGTTGACACATTTCGTTATAAGTCGTAAATTGATTTCTGAGACTAAATTGTAAACTAGATAAACTCATCTTTAACAGAAAAAGTTTGTAAAATGTATTGTAATTACAATTAATATGTTCTAAGGCAATACGTCTAGTAAAAATTGCATTTCTATGTACGTTGATTCAAGAAAATATGAAGGAAGTCAAATTTCACAATAGAAGAAGGATGAAAGACCATTCAGAACTAATCCAAATCCTAACAAATTTCTTCTATCTGGAATCAAATAGAAAGACAAAGCCAACTCAAAAAGAAAGAGTTCATAAAAATGTTGAATTTTATATACGTTAACTCAAAAAAGTCTACACATTTCGTTATAAGTCGAAAATTGATTTCTGAGACTAAATGGTAAACTAGATAAAATCATATTTAACAAGAAATGTTTGAAAAATGTATTGTAATAACAATTATTATGTTCTAAGGCAATACGTCTAGTAAAAATTGCATTTCTATGTACGTTGATTCAAGAAAATATGAAGGAAGTCAAATTTCACAATAGAAGAAAGATGAAAGACCATGCAGAACTAATCCAAATCCTAACAAATTTCATCTATTTTGAACCAAATAGAAAGACAAAGCCAACATAAAAAGAAAGAGTTCATAAAAATGTTTAATTTTATAAACGTTAACTCAAAATAGTCTACACATTTCGTTATAAGTCGCAATTGATTTCCGAGACTAAATTGTAAACTAGATAAACTCATCTTTAACAGAAAAAGTTTGAAAAATGTATTGTAATTACAATTAATATGTTCTAAAGCAATACGTCTAGTAAAAATTGCATTTCTATGTACGTTGATTCAACAAAATATGAAGGAAGTCAAATTTCACAATATAAGAAGGATGAAAGACCATGCAGAACTAATCGAAATCCTAACAATTTTCATCTATCTTGGATCAAATAGAAAGATAAAGCCAACACAAAAAGAAAGAGTTCATAAAAATGTTGAATTTAATATATGTTAACTCAAAAAAGTTTACACATTTCATTATAAGTCAGAAATTTATTTCTGAGATTAAATTGTAAACTAGATAAAGTCATCTTTAACAAAAAAAGTTTGAAAAATGTATTGTTATTACAATTAATATGTTCTAAGGCAATACGTCTAGTAAAAATTGCATTTCTATGTACGTTGATTCAACAAAATATGAAGGAAGTCAAATTTCACAATATAAGAAGGATGAAAGACCATGCAGAACTAATCCAAATCCTAACAAATTTCTTCTATCTTGAATCAAATAGAAAGACAAAGCCAACACAAAAAGAAAGAGTTCATAAAAATGTTGAATTTTATATACGTTAACTCAAAAAAGTCTACAAACTTCGGTATAAGTCGGAAATTGAGTTCTGAGACTAAATTGTAAACTAGATAAACTCATCATTAACAGAAAAAGTTTGAGAAATGTATTGTAATTACAATTAATATGTTCTAAGGCAATACGTCTAGTAAAAATTGCATTTCTATGTACGTTGATTCAAGAAAATATGAAGGAAGTCAAATTTCACAATAGAAGAAGGATGAAAGACCATGCAGAACTAATCCAAATCCTAACAAATTTTATCTATCTTGAATCAAATAGAAAGACAAAGCCAACACAAAAAGAAAGAGTTCATAAAAATGTTGAATTTTATATACGTTAACTCAAAAAAGTCTACACATTTCGTTATAAGTCGGAAATTGATTTCTGAGACTAAATTGTAAACTAGATAAACTCATCTTTAACAGAAAAAGTTTGAAAAATGTATTGTAATTACAATTAATATGTTCTAAGGCAATACGTCTAGTAAAAATTGCATTTCTATGTACGTTGATTCAAGAAAATATGAAGGAAGTCAAATTTCACAATAGAAGAAAGATGAAAGACCATGCAGAACTAATCCAATTCCTAACAAATTTCATCTATCTTGAATCAAATAGAAAGACAAAGCCAATATAAAAAGAAAGAGTTCATTAAAATGCTGAATTTTATATACGTTAACTCAAAAAAGTCTACACATTTCGTTATAAGTTGGAAATTGATTTCTGAGACTAAATTGATACTAGATAAACTCATCTTTAACAGAAAAAGTTCGAAAAATGTATTGTAATTACAATTAATGTGTTTTAAGGCAATACGTCTAGTAAAAATTGCATTTTTATGTATGTTGATTCAAGAAAATATGAAGGAAGTCAAATTTCACAATAGAAGAAGGATGAAAGACCATGCAGAACTAATCCAAATCCTAACAAATTTCTTCTATCTTGAATCAAATAGAAAGACAAAGTTACACAAAAAGAAAGAGTTCATAAAAATGTTGAATTTTATATACGTTAACTCGAAAAAGTCTACACATTTCTTTATAAGTCGGAAATTGATTTCTGAGACTAAATTGTAAACTAGATAAACTCATCTTTAACAGAAAAAGTTTGAAAAATGTATTGTAATTACAATTAATATGTTCTAAGGCAATACGTCTAGTAAAAATTGCATTTCTATGTACGTTGATTCAAGAAAATATGAAGGAAGTCAAATTTCACAATAGAAGAAAGATGAAAGACCATGCAGAACTAATCCAAATCCTAACAAATTTCATTTATCTTGAATCAAATAGAAAGACAAAGCCAATATAAAAAGAAAGAGTTCATTAAAATGTTGAATTTTATATACGTTAACTCAAAAAAGTCTACACATTTCGTTATAAGTCGGAAATTGATTTCTGAGACTAAATTGTAAACTAGATAAACTCATCTTTAACAGAAAAAGTTTGAAAAATGTATTGTAATTACAATTAATATGTTCTAAGGCAATACGTCTAGTAAAAATTGCATTTCTATGTACGTTGATTCAAGAAAATATGAAGGAAGTCAAATTTCACAATAGAAGAAGGATGAAAGACCATGCAGAACTAATCCAAATCCTAACAAATTTCATCTATCTTGAATAAAATAGAAAGACAAAGCCAACACAAAAAGAAAGAGTTCATAAAAATGTTGAATTTTATATACGTTAACTCAAAAAAGTCTACACATTTCGTTATAAGTCGAAAATTGATTTCTGAGACTAAATTGTAAACTAGGTAAACTAATCTTTAACAGAAAAAGTTTGAAAAATGTATTGTAATTACAATTAATATGTTCTAAGGCAATACGTCTAGTAAAAATTGCATTTCTATGTACGTTGATTCAAGAAAATATGAAGGAAGTCAAATTTCACAATAGAAGAAAGATGAAAGACCATGCAGAACTAATCCAAATCCTAACAAATTTCATCTATTTTGAACCAAATAGAAAGACAAAGCTAAAATCAGAACCTTTTTGAAAAAACACTCCTTGGATCTTACTTTTTGTTTTTTTCTCTCTCCTATGCTCTGAGGCGAATTTTCCTTAGGGTTTTACAAACTTTCAAACTTTTTTCATTCTTCCTCTCAATCATCTTTAGGTGATTTGAGATGGGGGATCCACCTCAATCATCTACTAATAGGTCTCGCTCTTATGCTGATCAGTTGAAAGGAAAACAACAACTTCCAACAACTTCTATTGATCTCAAAACCTTGCCAACACCAACGTCAAAAGAAGGAAAGCCTGCTGTTGTTTTGCCTGAGGAGTTTTATTTAGAAGGTTGCGATATTTGGAAATTCAGTCTCATAGGCCGTTTAGATCTTAAAGGGATCACTTTTCAAGAGGTGAAAAACGATTTGTTAAATCAATGGAAGTTAAGCCAAGATGTTGTTCAATTAATTCCTATGAGTAGAGGTTTCTTTACCATCAAGTTACGCACGCAATCAGCCAAAGATACGATTTTGAATGCTAAAGCTTGGTTTTTTAGAAACCAAAAGTTAAACCTAATTGAATGGTTTCCTGGTTTTGATGCTGAGAAGCAACGCACATCTCATGCTTCGGTGTGGGTGACTTTTCCAGGGTTACCATTGGAGTTTTGGACAGAAAAAACGTTATTGTCTCTTGCAAAATCGTTAGGAACTCCTATTGTGGTTGATAGAAGAACTCTTGAACATGAATATGGTCACTTTGCTTCAGTTTTGGTGGATATTGATTTTTCTGAAGCGGCTACTGATGCTATACATATCACGGTGGGGGGTTTGGATTTTTGGCAAGCTGTTGCGATCCAAAAAATTCCAAAATATTGTTCCAAGTGCAAGCTAATTGGTCATAATGATAAGGAGTGTAGAAAACAATCCAAGGAAACTTCTGAGCGTCAACCTTTGGTTACCAATCAATCTCAAGCGCAACTTGTGATGAATAACAAGGTTGGTGGTGAATGGCAAGTTGCTAGGCGTAAGAAAAAAGGAAAAAAGAAGGATACAAACAGCTTGGAGGTTATTCATGATGATGAAGAAGCTTTAGTTGGGGACGTGGTTGATGAGGAGTTTGCTGCTAAGCTGGTGAAAGCTAAGCAGTTGGAGGCTGTTATGTCACAAGCCAAAGCTGATTTTGAATCTGTCTATGTTGAATTGGCGAGAACTAAACAAGCAAAGGCTTCAAAATCAGCCGTATTATTGAATGGAAAAGTGGCTGAAACTAATCCTTCAAATATGACAAGTTTGGTTGGAACTAGGATTCCTAAACCTGTTAGGATTGTGACTTCAACTCCAACTCCTCTTTGTGATCAGCTCACGGCTGGGGAATTTATATTGAATAACAATAAATATAGTGCTCTTAATTCTATGCAAGATGTGGAGGAAAGCACAGCTGATGCAAAGTTTAGGGCTGAACAAGAAGTAAAGAGAATACGCATGCTATCCATGCATAAAATTGTGAATACTACAGCTGGGAGGAATACTTCTTTAGAACAAATTTCTGAATCCGCTTCTCTTCAGGACTCTAATGTCCGTGTTGGTGTTGAACAAGGAAGTTCACCAGGAGTGAACTCTGGCATTGCTTCGGTAGTTGGTAAGGCCTCTAAATCTGGTTTTTAATGCGTGTTCTCTATTGGAACATTAATGGCATTGCACGGGATGCAGCCAAAAATAAGTTAAGAGAGTTAATTCTTGAGTTTAAGCCAGATATTTTCTGTCTAGTTGAACCTAAGGTGCATTGTACCTTGCGTTTCTTACACAAATTATATGTAGCTGGTTATAAGAAGAAAGTTATTCATAATGCTGTTGATTCGTCTAAAGGTAACATATGGATTTTTTGGTCCATTGACATAGCTACGCCTGTAGTTATGAATACTAGTAGACAAGCTATTACCATTGCAACAGAGGGGGTGTTGGTGTCCTTTGTTCATGCTAGCTGTTTTCAAGTGACGAGAAGAAGTTTGTGGAAACAACTTTCCTCAGTTGATATTAATACTCCTTGGTTGGTTATGGGTGATTTTAATTGTGTTCTTCGTAATGAGGAGAAAAAAGGAGGCAATCAACCACGTACTTCAGTCATCAATGATTTTAGTGATTGGATGGATGATAATAATCTTTTTGAAGCTGATTTTTTGGGTTCTAAAGTCACTTGGTCTAATAGGCAATCTGGTGTTCATAGAATCCTTTGTAAGCTGGATAGAGCTTTGATTAATGAGGCATGGCTTATTAAGTATGAGAATTGGTGGTGTAAAGCTCTTCCCCGTGAAGTTTCCGACCATTCTACTCTTATTGGCTTTCCTTTTGTTAATACTAGACCGAAACGAGCTCCTTTTAGAGTTCAGAAGATGTGGTTTGCTCATTCTGATTTCATGAGAATGGTAAGTGATTGTTGGAATGCTCCGGTTACGAGATCTCCTGCTTTTATTTTTCCTTTCAAGCTCAAGAGGTTAAAAGCTGTTATGAAGGATTGGAATTTACATGTTTTTGGCAATATTTTTGCTAAACTAAAACAAGCTGAATTGACTATGGAAGTGGCTCTTCGTATTTCGGATGAGGATCCAGAGGATATAACTAAGCTGAATTCGGCCAAGGAGGCTTCAGTTATTCTTCAGGAAATTCGTTCTCATCATGTTACTATGCTAAAGCAAAAATCACGTAATAAATGGCTTTTGGAGGGAGCTAGTAATACTTCTTTCTTTCATGCTAATATCAGAATGCGCAGGAGTAGTAATATGATTTCGGAGTTGGTGGATGATAATGGGGCTGTTATTACTGATTGTGATCAAATTAGAGACTATACGGTTTCTTTTTTTGAGTCAAAGTTTAATGGTGATGAGTTGCCTATTGATGAGGAGCTTTTTAATTATGATCATAACATCATCTCGGTGGAGGATAGTCAGAGAATGGATGAAATTCCTTCTATGGAGGAGATTAAGAATGTTGTTTTTGATTTGGGTGTGGATAGTGCGCCAGGGCCGGATGGTTTCTCTGGTTGTTTTTATAGGCATTGTTGGGACGTGGTGCAATATGACCTTGTCAGAGCTATCACGTACTGTTGGCAGCGGAAAATCATTCCTCATGGTGCTAATTCTAGTCTTATTATTCTTCTTGCCAAGGTTAGAGGAGCCAACACTCTTCGAAACTTTCGGCCTATTGGTCTTAGTAATTTTTTATTTAAAATTTTTACTAAGATTTTAGCTACAAGACTAGGGAGTGTTCTTGATAATTTGGTTTCAGAAGAACAAGTTGCTTTCATGAAGGGGAGGAACATTCATGAAAACATTACTGTGGCGTCGGAGATGATCAATGATCTGAAAACCAAATGTAAGGATGGCAATTTGGGGTTGAAACTGGATATTACTCAAGCTTTTGACACGGTTAGTTGGTCATTTGTTTTAGAGGTTTTTCGAAGGTATGGTTTCTCTCAAAAGTGGTGTTCTTGGAGTTTGGCTATTCTTAACTCAGCAAGGATTTCTATTCTTCTTAATGGAAGTCCAGAGGGTTTCTTCAAAATCAATAGAGGTCTTCGGCAAGGTGATCCTTTATCTCCTCTTATTTTTGTTCTGATTGAAGATGTTCTTAGTAGAAATCTTACAAAGTTGTTTGCTGAGAAGATGATGACGCCTATGCTTTCCAAAAGAGGTATTTCTCCCACACATCTTTTCTTTGCTGATGACATTATGATTTTTTGTAAAGGCAATATGAAAAGTCTGCATAACCTTCTTGCTTTGCTTGGTAAATACCAAAGTGCCTTGGGCCAAACTGTCTGTCGTCAAAAGAGTAAGATTTATTATGGTGGTGGTTCTTTGAGTCGCTGTGGGACTATCACTAATTTACTGGGTATGGAAGTTACTACTTTTCCGGACAGGTATTTGGGAGTTCAAATTATGCCTGGAGCAGTTAAGTATCGTCACATTTGTAATGTGATAGAGAAAATTAAGAATCAACTTTCGGTTTGGAAAGGTAAGTTACTTTCTTTTCAAGATAGAGTTGTTCTTATCAATTCAGTGATAGCGAGTTATGCTATTCACAACATGGCGGTGTACAAATGGCCTAGAAAATTTGTTCAACAGGCTGAAAGAGTTATTCGTAATTTTCTTTGGTCGGGTGATGCTGAAGTTGCAAGGAAATTTGTTGTTGGATATCCAAAGGTTTGTTGTCCGTTGAAGGAAGGGGGTCTTGGTATAACCAGCATGGTTGTTACTAATAAGGCTCTTCTAATGAAGCTATGGTGGAGTATTCGTTCTTCTAACAAGAAATGGGCTCGTTTCTTATGGGCGAAATTTACTACTAAGCAGGGTAGTATAAAGCTTTATGGGGTGAACTCTTCTATTTTGCCGGGCATGAAACTGATTCATTCTATTGTTGACAAGAATACCAAGGTTCTAATTGGGGACGGGAGGTCTACATCTCTTTATTTTGATGTTTGGTATGGTAATGAGTGTATTGCTGATATGCTTAATGAAACTGACTTGGACAGATGATATTATTGTTAATAATGCTTGGATGATGCAGGGAGATCATATTCAGAATTTGGTCCGTGCGGGTGTGGATCTTTCAAATTTGCCTTTGTTACAAGGAGGGAATGATTGTAGAGTTTGGATGCCGGAGATGAATGGCCACTTTTCAGTCTCTTCAGCAAAGAATATCATTAGAAGGGCGTATCCAAAATCAGCAATTTATGATCTTTTGTGGAGGAAAGAAATTCATCCCAAATTGGCTGCTCAGAATTGGAAGATATGTCGTGAGGTTTGTGCAACTCAAGACAAGATCAGGAGTAGATTCAAAGTTGAAATGGCCAACAAATGTTACTTGTGCAACATGGAGGAAGAATCTTTGGAGCATATTATTTGGAGTTGTACGTTTGCAACTCAAATTTGGCAGTGGTGTTCAGGTTTGTTTAATCTAACACCTTATTATGATATTGTGAATTCATATAAATCGGCAAAGGGTAGAAGTAGAATTGTCAAGGATTTATGGCTTTTAGCTATTTTGGTGATTCGCTCGGAATTATGGCAAACAAGAAATATGGCATGTTTTCAGAATTCTTCTGTTAGCATTCATTTTTTTAAGAAGAGAGTGTTCTATTTGATTAGTGAATACGCTGGTCGTTTGAAGGGTTTCATGCATAATACTACAACGGACTTGGATCTTTTGAACTTTTTCCGTGTGATGCATAGGAAGGTTAAGCAGGTTCAGCCAATTGAGTGCTTTTGGAGTCCGCCAAATAGGGATGAAATTTTATTATGTTGTGATGGAGCAGCCAAAGGAAATCCGGGTATAGCTGGAGCTGGTGTTGTTGTTCGTGATGCTGATTGTAATTTTTTGGGTGCTATGAGTATTGGTTTGGGTTCTACTACTAATTTCTTAGCTGAACTTTATGGTATTATTGTTGGTTTGGAGTGGGCTATGAAGTGGAATGTTAAAAGAGTGGTTGTACGTTCTGATTCAATGGGAACAATTAAGACATTGACGGGTACAAATCTTCCTTGGTTTGTCAAGCACAGATGGAGAAGAATACAAAACAATTATGACTCTATTCGCTTTGTTCATACTTATCGTGAGGCTAATTTTGCAGCAGACAAGATGGCTAAAAGGGGATGTTATCTTCGTAATGGTGAAGGTTTAAATTATGATTAAAGGCCTGATTTCCTTTTGTCTTTAGAATTTCCTAATGTTGTTTATTTCAGATTCAAGTAGTTTGTAAGTTTTTGGGGTCTTCTGACCTCTTTTCTTATGAACACTTTGTACATATTGGTTATTCATTAATACAACATGGATTTAGGAAAAAAAAAATAAAGACAAAGCCAACATAAAAAGAAAGAGTTCATAAAAATGTTTAATTTTATAAACGTTAACTCAAAAAAAATAGTCTACACATTTCGTTATAAGTCGCAATTGATTTCTGAGACTAAATTGTAAACTAGATAAACTCATCTTTAACAGAAAAAGTTTGAAAAATGTATTGTAATTACAATTAATATGTTCTAAGGCAATACGTCTAGTAAAAATTGCATTTCTATGTACGTTGATTCAACAAAATATGAAGGAAGTCAAATTTCACAATATAAGAAGGATGAAAGACCATGCAGAACTAATCCAAATCCTAAAAAATTTCATCTATCTTGAATCAAATAGAAAGACAAATCCTACACAAAATGAAAGAGTTCATAAAAATGTTGATTTTGATATACGTTAACTAAAAAAAGTCTACACATTTCGTTATAACTCGGAAATTGATTTTTGAGACTAAATTGTAAACTAGAGAAACTCATCTTTAACAAAAAAAAGTTTGAAAAATGTATTGTAATTACAATTAATATGTTCTTAGGCAATACGTCTAGTAAAAATTGCATTTATATGTACGTTAATTCAAGAAAATATGAACGAAGTCAAATTTCACAATAGAAGAAGGATGAAAGACCATGCAGAACTAATCGAAATCCTAACAAATTTCATCTATCTTGAATCAAATAGAAAGATAAAGCCAACACAAAAAGAAAGAGTTCATAAAAATGTTGAATTTAATATATGTTAACTCAAAAAAGTTTACACATTTCGTTATAAGTCAGAAATTTATTTCTGAGATTAAATTGTAAACTAGATAAAGTCATCTTTAACAAAAAAAGTTTGAAAAATGTATTGTAATTACAATTAATATGTTCTAAGGCAATACGTCTAGTAAAAATTGCATTTCTATGTACATTGTTTCAAGAAAATAATAAGGAAGTCAAATTTCACAATAGAAGAAGGATGAAAGACCATGCAGAACTAATCCAAATCCTAACAAATTTCATCTATCTTGAATCAAATAGAAAGACAAAGTCAATACAAAAAGAAAGAGTTCATAAAAATGTTGAATTTAATATACGTTAACTCAAAAAAGTCTACACATTTCGTTATAAGTCGAAAATTGATTTCTGGGACTAAATTGTAAACTAGATAAACTAATCTTTAAAAGAAAAAGTTTGAAAAATGTATTGTAATTACAATTAATATGTTCTTAGGCAATACGTCTAGTAAAAATTGCATTTCTATGTACGTTGATTCAACAAAATATGAAGGAAGTCAAATTTCACAATAGAATAAAGATGAAAGACCATGCAGAACTAATCCAAATCCTAACAAATTTCATCTATTTTGAACCAAATAGAAAGACAAAGCCAACATAAAAAGAAAGAGTTCATAAAAATGTTTAATTTTATAAACGTTAACTCAAAATAGTCTACACATTTCGTTATAAGTCGCAATTGATTTCTGAGACTAAATTGTAAACTAGATAATGTCATCTTTAACAGAAAAAGTTTGAAAAATGTATTGTAATTATAATTAATATGTTATAAGGCAATACGTCTAGTAAAAATTGCATTTCTATGTACGTTGATTCAAAAAATATGAAGGAAGTCAAATTTCACAATAGAAGAAGAATGAAAGACCATGCAGAACTAATCCAAATCCTAAAAAAATTCATCTATCTTGAATCAAATAGAAAGACAAAGCCAACACAAAAAGAAAGAGTTCATAAAAATGTTGAATTTTATATACGTTAACTCAAAAAAGTTGACACATTTCGTTATAAGTCGTAAATTGATTTCTGAGACTAAATTGTAAACTAGATAAACTCATCTTTAACAGAAAAAGTTTGTAAAATGTATTGTAATTACAATTAATATGTTCTAAGGCAATACGTCTAGTAAAAATTGCATTTCTATGTACGTTGATTCAAGAAAATATGAAGGAAGTCAAATTTCACAATAGAAGAAGGATGAAAGACCATGCAGAACTAATCCAAATCCTAACAAATTTCGTCTATCTTGAATCAAATAGAAAGACAAAGCCAACACAAAAAGAAAGAGTTCATAAAAATGTTGAATTTTATATACGTTAACTCAAAAAAGTCTACACATTTCGTTATAAGTCGAAAATTGATTTCTGAGACTAAATTGTAAACTAGATAAACTAATCTTTAACAGAAAAAGTTTGAAAAATGTATTGTAATTACAATTAATATGTTCTAAGGCAATACGTCTAGTAAAAATTGCATTTCTATGTACGTTGATTCAAGAAAATATGAAGCAAGTCAAATTTCACAATAGAAGAAGGATGAAAGACCATGCATAACTAATCCAAATCCTAACAAATTTCATCTATCTTGAATCAAATAGAAAGACAAATCCAACACAAAAAGAAAGAGTTCATAAAAATGTTGAATTTTATATACGTTAACTCAAAAAAGTCTACACATTTCGTTATAAGTTGGAAATTGATTTCTGAGACTAAATTATAAATTAGATAAACTCATCTTTAACAGAAAAAGTTTGAAAAATGTATTGTAATTACAATTAACATGTTCTAAGGCAATACGTCTATTAAAATTGCATTTCTATGTACGTTGATTCAAGAAAATATGAAGGAAGTAAAATTTCACAATAGAAGAAGGATGAAAGACCATGCAGAACTAATCCAAATCCTAACAAATTTCATCTATCTTGAATCAAATATAAAGACAAAGCAAACACAAAAACAAAGAGTTCATAAAAATGTTGAATTTTATATACGTTAACTCAAAAGTCTACACATTTCGTTATAAGTCGGAAATTGATTTTGAGACTAAATTATAAATTAGATAAACTCGTCTTTAACAGAAAAAAGTTTGAAAAATGTATTGTAATTACAATTAATATGTTCTAAGGCAATACGTCTAGTAAAAATTGCATTTCTATGTACGTTGATTCAAGAAAATATGAAGGAAGTCAAATTTCACAATAGAAGAAAGATGAAAGACCATGCAGAACTAATCCAAATCCTAACAAATTTCATCTATTTTGAACCAAATAGAAAGACAAAGCCAACATAAAAAGAAAGAGTCCATAAAAATGTTTAATTTTATAAACGTTAACTCAAAATAGTCTACACATTTCGTTATAAGTCGCAATTGATTTCTGAGACTAAATTGTAAACTAGATAAAGTCATCTTTAACAGAAAAAGTTTGAAAAATGTATTGTAATTACAATTAATATGTTATAAGACAATACGTCTAGTAAAATTTGCATTTCTATGTACGTTGATTCAAAAAAATATGAAGGAAGTCAAATTTCACAATAGAAGAAGAATGAAAGACCATGCAGAACTAATCCAAATCCTTAAAAAATTCATCTATCTTGAATCAAATAGAAAGACAAAGCCAACACAAAAAGAAAGAGTTCATAAAAATGTTGAATTTTATATACGTTAACTCAAAAAAGTTGACACATTTCGTTATAAGTCGTAAATTGATTTCTGAGACTAAATTGTAAACTAGATAAACTCATCTTTAACAGAAAAAGTTTGTAAAATGTATTGTAATTACAATTAATATGTTCTAAGGCAATACGTCTAGTAAAAATTGCATTTCTATGTACGTTGATTCAAGAAAATATGAAGGAAGTCAAATTTCACAATAGAAGAAGGATGAAAGACCATTCAGAACTAATCCAAATCCTAACAAATTTCGTCTATCTTGAATCAAATAGAAAGACAAAGCCAACACAAAAAGAAAGAGTTCATAAAAATGTTGAATTTTATATACGTTAACTCAAAAAAGTCTACACATTTCGTTATAAGTCGAAAATTGATTTCTGAGACTAAATTGTAAACTAGATAAACTCATCTTTAACAAGAAAAGTTTGAAAAATGTATCGTAATTTAATATGTTCTAAGGCAATACGTCTAGTAAAAATTGCATTTCTATGTACGTTGATTCAAGAAAATTTGAAGGAAGTCAAATTTCGCAATAGAAGAAGGATGAAAGACCATGCAAAACTAATCCAAATCCTAACAAATTTCATCTATCTTGAATCAAATAGAAAGACAAATAATTTTTTTGCTAGGTCAAAATGGTTTATTAAAGCAAAAAAACGTAATTACAAGAATTACAAAACGGGAGGCGCTAGGCCTCCACACCCCCATAAACCAAAGGGGCAAAAAACTCTAAAAAACGCATAAAATAAACTCTTAAGCACTAAAAAATAGCATAAAGAAGAAAACTAATAACGTTTTCGCCCCTTATTTCCAACTCTAAAATTCCTCTTCTTGGGAATGAGATCATCAATTATTTTAGTCAAATCATAGTGCCCCTTGAATTCATCTTCATAATCATCATAAGTTTCATCATTGTCATAATCTTGTTCATTTTCATCTGAAGCATAATTACCACCTGGAACAAGCTTAATAGGAGATTGAACATTCTTTTTTGTTGACATTTTATCCATTTTCTTCTTTTTTTCCTCTAAATAGTCTCGTCGAAAGGCTGGATCTCTAATGAATTTAGTACGCACTTCATCAAGTTGAATAGTACTTGCCTCATCTAGTTCCTCTGTAGACAAAATATTATCTAGATCAAAAACATTTTCCTCCAACCCTGCTTGAATGTCCTTGTTATGCTCACGGCTTGGACTGTCCTCATTACACTTTGAATTCATAGCCATGATCTTGGCAGCTTGCTTGGCCACTTTTCTAGCTTGCTTCCTGGCTAGAATATCTGCATCAATTTCACCCCAATCTTTCGAACCCATACTATTGTCCGAGTCAATAGAATCATCTTGTTCCTCCTCCACCAAAATCTCACTAGAATCATTAGTAAGGCCTAACTCTGAAGCTAGGGCACCATACTTGTTATTCACCACAAGTTCAGCTTGAGAAAGCTCATCCACCAAAGGAGTATCAAAAGATTTAAATTTAAAAGTTGTACGTTTATTAGGGGAGTTCTTACCCATAACTATTTTCCAATCCTCTTTAGAACTGGTCGTACCCTTTTCAGGATTTTGCTTGAACACGGAATTTGTTTCCATAACTGAGTTTGTTATAAACGCAGAATCATACTGAATATTTGGAATATCTTCCAAATTCTTTTTTGACACGAACTCTTGCTGGGTTTTAAGAGTTTGCACGGACTGATCTCCCAAAATTGGCTGAGCTTCCCTAGTTTGCACGGATTCTTGCTGAGCTTTCCCAGTTTGTACGGACTCTTGCTGAGCTTTCCTAGTTTGCACGGACTCTTGTTCCCTAGTTTGCACGAATTGCTTGCTAGAGTTCCCTTGTGTACTATCTGCATTGTCAATATGGATAGAATTCTTACGTAAAGCAAGATCTTTTTTGGATGAAATATTGTTTTTACATCTCATCAACTTAATCTGAGCTTCACGATACTCAGTAAAAGCTTTTTCGAGCTGCTCTTCTAGATGTTTATCATCATACTTCTCAAGAATTGATTCAATATCCTCAGAAACAGCAACCTCATGAACTGAATTTATACTCTCCTTACCAGCCTTCACATTATTGACGTTAATTGCATGGCCTGCATGGGAAGTTTCACCAACTTTTTTCCAAACAGATTTGAGTGATTTTCCTTCTTTGTCATTCTTAATGTTCACAGTAGGTGACTTCTCTACAGCATTAGAACCACCCAAAATTTTCTTTGCAGCAAGGAAATTCTCAAATTTGTGGCCCATAAACTTACAATGAGTGCAGAATTTGACATTCTCTAAGTCTTGAATTTCAATATACTGCCAGAACTCTTTTCCATTTGCATTCAAGCGAATTCTTTTAGGAATCAACTTAGCAAAGTCAATATCAATCAGAACCGCAACATAGTTTCCAACATCATGATCCAAAGTCTTTTGATCAATATCAATCGGTTTTCCAATAATTTTAGCAATGGAAATAAGAATTTTCTTAGTCCATAACTCAATGTACAAACCAGGGAAACTTACCCAAACTGAAGCTCTTGAAGTTTGCTGTCTTTCTGGATCAAAATTTGGGTAAAAATTAAAAACCCTAAGCTGTTGATTCTGTATAAGCCAAGTATCACCATGCCATACACGTTCCTTGTCATCTGCTGAAGTTAACTTTATGATAAAGAACCCTTTTATCATTGGAACTAACTTACATCTTCCAGCACCGAAACCCCATTGTTCCTACAAACTCTTTTGAACATCAGCAAGTTTTAAGCCCTTAAAGTTCAATCTCCCAATGAGACTGAACTGAAATATATCACGTCCCTCTTGAAGAAGATTATTAGGCAAAACCAAAGATGGTTCTTCCAAATATGTTGATACCTCAGGGAGAGATAAGAAATCTGAATCTGTTAACATATAGGGTTTTTTACCCTTAACCAAATCAGCAAAAGATACCTTATTGTTCCCATGATTATTCACGTTTGATTCAGGGTTTTCCCCCATCCTAAATCACCAAAGATGATCTAGAATGAAGGAAAAACGTTGATGAAAGTTGAAAGCCCTAAAGAACAAATTCGCCAATTTTTTGGAGAGAAAAATTCGCATGAGAGAGAAAAAAGTTTTTTTTTAAATAGAAAGACAAAGCCAACACAAAAAGAAAGAGTTCATAAAAATGTTGAATTTTATATACGTTAACTCAAAAAAGTCTACACATTTCGTTAGAAGTCGAAAATTGATTTCTGAGACTAAATTGTAAACTAGATAAACTAATCTTTAACAGAAAAGGTTTGAAAAATGTATTGTAATTACAATTAATATGTTCAAAGGCAATACGTCTAGTAAAAATTGCATTTCTATGTACGTTGATTCAAGAAAATATGAAGGAAGTCAAATTTCACAATAGAAGAAGAATGTACGACCATGCAGAACTAATCCAAATCCTAAAAAAATTCATCTATCTTGAATCAAATAGAAAGACAAAGCCAACACAAAAAGAAAGAGTTCATAAAAATGTTGAATTTTATATACGTTAACTCAAAAAAGTTGACACATTTCGTTATAACTCGTAAATTGATTTCTAAGACTAAATTGTAAACTAGATAAACTCATCTTTAACAGAAAAAGTTTGTAAAATGTATTGTAATTACAATTAATAAGTTCTAAGGCAATACGTCTAGTAAAAATTACATTTCTATGTACGTTGATTCAAGAAAATATGAAGGAAGTCAAATTTCACAATAGAAAAAAGATGAAAGACCATGCAGAACTAATCCAAATCCTAACAAATTTCATCTATCTTGAACCAAATATAAAGACAAAGCCAACATAAAAAGAAAGAGTTCATAAAAATGTTTAATTTTATAAACGTTAACTCAACATAGTCTACACATTTCGTTATAAGTCGCAATTGATTTCTGAGACTAAATTGTAAACTAGATAAACTCATCTTTAACAGAAAAAGTTTGAAAAATGTATTGTAATTACAATTAATATTTTCTAAGGCAGTACGTCTAGTAAAAATTGCATTTCTATGTACGTTGATTCAACAAAATATGAAGGATGAAAGACCATGCAGAACTAATCCAAATCCTAACAAATTTCATCTATCATGAATCAAATAGAAAGACAAAGCAACCACAAAAAGAAAGAGTTCATAAAAATGTTGAATTTTATATACGTTAACTCGAAAAAGTCTACACATTTCGTTATAAGTCGAAAATTGATTTCTGAGACTAAATTGTAAACTAGATAAACTAATCTTTAACAGAAAAAGTTTGAAAAATGTATTGTAATTACAATTAATATGTTCTAAGGCAATACGTCTAGTAAAAATTGCATTTCTATGTACGTTGATTCAAGAAAATATGAAGGAAGTCAAATTTCACAATAGAAGAAAGATGAAAGACCATGCAGAACTAATCCAAATCCTAACAAATTTCATCTATTTTGAACCAAATAGAAAGACAAAGCCAACATAAAAAGAAAGAGTTCATAAAAATGTTTAATTTTATAAACGTTAACTCAAAATAGTCTTCACATTTCGTTATAAGTCGCAATTGATTTCTGAGACTAAATTGTAAACTAGATAAACTCATCTTTAACAGAAAAAGTTTGAAAAATGTATTGTAATTACAATTAATATGTTCTAAGGCAATACGTCTAGTAAAAATTGCATTTCTATGTACGTTGATTCAACAAAATATGAAGGAAGTCAAATTTCACAATATAAGAAGGATGAAAGACCATGCAGAACTAATCCAAATCCTAACAAATTTCATCTATATTGAATCAAATAGAAAGACAAAGCCTACACAAAATGAAAGAGTTCATAAAAATGTTGATTTTGATATACGTTAACTAAAAAAAGTCTACACATTTCGTTATAACTCGGAAATTGATTTTTGAGACTAAATTGTAAACTAGAGAAACTCATCTTTAACAAAAAAAAGTTTCAAAAATGTATTGTAATTACAATTAATATGTTCTTAAGCAATACGTCTAGTAAAAATTGCATTTCTATGTACGTTAATTCAAGAAAATATGAACGAAGTCAAATTTCACAATAGAAGAAGGATGAAAGACCATGCAGAACTAATCGAAATCCTAACAAATTTCATCTATCTTGAATCAAATAGAAAGACAAAGCCAACACAAAAAGAAAGAGTTCATAAAAATGTTGAATTTAATATATGTTAACTCAAAAAAGTTTACACATTTCGTTATAAGTCAGAAATTTATTTCTGAGATTAAATTGTAAACTAGATAAAGTCATCTTTAACAAAAAAAGTTTGAAAAATGTATTGTAATTACAATTAATATGTTCTAAGAAAATACGTCTAGTAAAAATTGCATTTCTATGTACGTTAATTCAAGAAAATATGAACGAAGTCAAATTTCACAATAGAAGAAGGATGAAAGACCATGCAGAACTAATCGAAATCCTAACAAATTTCATCTATCTTGAATCAAATAGAAAGACAAAGCCAACACAAAAAGAAAGAGTTCATAAAAATGTTGAATTTTATATACGTTAACTCAAAAAAGTTGACACATTTCGTTATAACTCGTAAATTGATTTCTAAGACTAAATTGTAAACTAGATAAACTCATCTTTAACAGAAAAAGTTTGTAAAATGTATTGTAATTACAATTAATAAGTTCTAAGGCAATACGTCTAGTAAAAATTGCATTTCTATGTACATTGATTCAAGAAAATATGAAGGAAGTCAAATTTCACAATAGAAAAAAGATGAAAGACCATGCAGAACTAATCCAAATCCTAACAAATTTCATCTATCTTGAACCAAATATAAAGACAAAGCCAACATAAAAAGAAAGAGTTCATAAAAATGTTTAATTTTATAAACGTTAACTCAACATAGTCTACACATTTCGTTATAAGTCGCAATTGATTTCTGAGACTAAATTGTAAACTAGATAAACTCATCTTTAACAGAAAAAGTTTGAAAAATGTATTGTAATTACAATTAATATTTTCTAAGGCAGTACGTCTAGTAAAAATTGCATTTCTATGTACGTTGATTCAACAAAATATGAAGGAAGTCAAATTTCACAATATAAGAAGGATGAAAGACCATGCAGAACTAATCCAAATCCTAACGAATTTCATCTATTTTGAACCAAATAGAAAGACAAAGCCAACATAAAAAGAAAGAGTTCATAAAAATGTTTAATTTTATAAACGTTAACTCAAAATAGTCTACACATTTCGTTATAAGTCGCAATTGATTTCTGAGACTAAATTGTAAACTAGATAAACTCATCTTTAACAGAAAAAGTTTGAAAAATGTATTGTAATTACAATTAATATGTTCTAAGGCAATACGTCTAGTAATAATTGCATTTCTATGTACGTTGATTCAACAAAATATGAAGGAAGTCAAATTTCACAATATAAGAAGGATGAAAGACCATGCAGAACTAATCCAAATCCTAACAACTTTCATCTATCTTGAATCAAATAGAAAGACAAAGCCTACACAAAATGAAAGAGTTCATAAAAATGTTGATTTTGATATACGTTAACTAAAAAAAGTCTACACATTTCGTTATAACTCGGAAATTGATTTTTGAGACTAAATTGTAAACTAGAGAAACTCATCTTTAACAAAAAAAAGTTTGAAAAATGTATTGTAATTACAATTAATATGTTCTTAGGCAATACGTCTAGTAAAAATTGCATTTCTATGTACGTTATTTCAAGAAAATATGAACGAAGTCAAATTTCACAATAGAAGAAGGATGAAAGACCATGCAGAACTAATCGAAATCCTAACAAATTTCATCTATCTTGAATCAAATAGAAAGACAAAGCCAACACAAAAAGAAAGAGTTCATAAAAATGTTGAATTTAATATATGTTAACTCAAAAAAGTTTACACATTTCGTTATAAGTCAGAAATTTATTTCTGAGATTAAATTGTAAACTAGATAAAGTCATCTTTAACAAAAAAAGTTTGAAAAATGTATTGTAATTACAATTAATATGTTCTAAGGAAATATGTCTAGTAAAAATTGCATTTCTATGTACATTGTTTCAAGAAAATAATAAGGAAGTCAAATTTCACAATAGAAGAAGGATGAAAGACCATGCAGAACTAATCCAAATCCTAACAAATTTCATCTATCCTGAATCAAATAGAAAGACAAAGCCAACACAAAAAGAAATAGTTCATAAAAATGTTGAATTTTATATACGTTAACTCAAAAAATTCTACACATTTCGTTTTAAGTCGGAAATGGATTTCTGAGACTAAATTGTAAACTAGATGAACTCATCTTTAACAGAAAAAGTTTGAAAAATGTATTGTAATTACAATTAATATGTTATAAGGCATTACGTCTAGTAAAAATTGCATTTCTATGTACGTTGATTCAACAAAATATGAAGGAAGTCAAATTTCACAATAGAAGAAGAATGATAGACCATGCAGCACTAATCCAAATCCTAAAAAAATTCATCTATCTTGAATCAAATAGAAAGACAAAGCCAACACAAAAAGAAAGAGTTCATAAAAATGTTGAATTTTATATATGTTAACTCAAAAAAGTTGACACATTTCGTTATAAGTCGAAAATTTATTTCTGAGACTAAATTGTAAACTAGATGAACTCATCTTTAACAGAAAAAGTTTGAAAAATGTATTGTAATTACAATTAATATGTTATAAGGCATTACGTCTAGTAAAAATTGCATTTCTATGTATGTTGATTCAACAAAATATGAAGGAAGTCAAATTTCACAATAGAAGAAGAATGAAAGACCATGCAGCACTAATCCAAATCCTAAAAAAATTCATCTATCTTGAATCAAATAGAAAGACAAAGCCAACACAAAAAGAAAGAGTTCATAAAAATGTTGAATTTGATATACGTTAACTCAAAAAAGTTGACACATTTCGTTATAAGTCGAAAATTGATTTCTGAGACTAAATTGTAAACTAGATAAACTCATCTTTAACAGAAAAAGTTTGAAAAATGTATTGTAATTACAATTAATATGTTATAAGGCATTACGTCTAGTAAAAATTGCATTTCTATGCACGTTGATTCAACAAAATATGAAGGAAGTCAAATTTCACAATAGAAGAAGAATGAAAGACCATGCAGCACTATTCCAAATCCTAAAAAAATTCATCTATCTTGAATCAAATAGAAAGACAAAGCCAACACAAAAAGAAAGAGTTCATAAAAATGTTGAATTTTATATACGTTAACTCAAAAAAGTTGACACATTTCGTTATAAGTCGTAAATTGATTTCTAAGACTAAATTGTAAACTAGATAAACTCATCTTTAACCCAAAAAGTTTGTAAAATGTATTGTAGTTACAATTAATATGTTCTAAGGCAATACGTCTAGTAAAAATTGCATTTCTATGTACGTTGATTCAAGAAAATATGAAGGAAGTCAAATTTCACAATAGAAGAAGGATGAAAGACCATGCAGAACTAATCCAAATCCTAACAAATTTCATCTATCTTGAATCAAATAGAAAGACAAAGCCAACACAAAAAGAAAGAGTTCATAAAAATGTTGAATTTTATATACGTTAACTCAAAAAAGTTGACACGTTTCGTTATAAGTCGTAAATTGATTTCTAAGACTAAATTGTAAACTAGATAAACTTATCTTTAACATAAAAAGTTTGTAAAATGTATTGTAGTTACAATTAATATGTTCTAAGGCAATACGTCTAGTAAAAATTGCATTTCTATGTACGTTGATTCAAGAAAATATGAAGGAAGTCAAATTTCACAATAGAAGAAGGATGAAAGACCATGCAGAACTAATCCAAATCCTAACAAATTTCATCTATCTTGAATCAAATAGAAAGACAAAGCCAACACAAAAAGAAAGAGTTCATAAAAATGTTGAACTTTATATACGTTAACTCAAAAAAGTCTACACATTTCGTTATAAGTCGAAAATTGGTTTCTGAGACTAAATTGTAAACTAGGTAAACTCATCTTTAACAGAAAAAGTTTGAAAAATGTATTGTAATTACAATTAATATGTTCTAAGGAAATACGTCTAGTAAAAATTGCATTTCTATGTACGTTGATTCAAGAAAATATGAAGGAAGTCAAATTTCACAATAGAAGAAGTATGAAAGACCTTGCAGAACTAGTCCAAATCCTAACAAATTTCATCTATTTGAATCAAATTGAAAGACAAAGCCAATACAAGTGTATTGTAATTACAATTAATATGTTCTAAGGCAATACGTCTAGTAAAAATTGCATTTCTATGTATGTTGATTCAAGAAAATATGAAGGAAGTCAAATTTCACAATAGAAGAAGGATGAAAGACCATGCAGAACTAATCCAAATCCTAACATATTTCATCTATCTTGAATCAAATAGAAAGACAAAGCCAACACAAAAAGAAAGAGTTCATAAAAATGTTGAATTTTATTTACGTTAACTCAAAAAAGTATACAAACTTCGGTATAAGTCGGAAATTGAGTTCTGAGAGTAAATTGTAAACTATTTAAACTCATCATTAACAGAAAAAGTTTGAAAAATGTATTTTAATCACAAATTATATGTTCTAAGGAATTACGTATAGTAAAAATTGCATTTCTATGTACGTTAATTCAAGAAAATATGAAGGAAGCCAAATTTCACAATAAAAGAAGGATGAAAGACCAGCCAGAACTAATCCAAATGGTAACAAATTTCATCTATTTGAATCAAATTGAAAGACAAAGCCAATACAAAAATAAAGAGTTCATAAAAATGTTGAGTTTAATATACATTAACTCAAAAAAGTCTATACACTTCGTTATAAGTCAGAAATTAATTTCTGAGACTAAATAGTAAACTAGATAAACTCATCTTTAACAAAAAAAGTTTGAAAAATGTATTGTAATTATAATTAATATGTTCATAGGCAATACGTCTAGTAAAAATTGCATTTCTATGTAAGTTGATTCAAGAAAATATGAAGGAAGTCAAATTTCACAATAGAATAAGGATGAAAGACCATGCAGAACTAACCCAAATCCTCACAAATTTCATCTATCTTGAATCAAATAGTAAGACAAAGCCAACACAAAAAGAAAGAATTCATAAAAATGTTGAATTTTATATTTGTTAGCTCAAAAAAGTCTACACACTTCGTTATACATCTGAAATTGATTTCTGAGCCTAAATTGTAAACTAGATCAACTCATCTTTAACAGAAAAAGTTTGAAAAATGTATTATAATTACAATTAATATGTTCTAAGGCAATACGTCTAGTAAAAATTGCATTTCTATGTACGTTGATTCAAGAAAATATGAAGGAAGTCAAATTTCACAATAGAAGAAAGATGAAAGACCATGCAGAACTAATCCAAATCCTAACAAATTTCATCTATCTTGAATCAAATAGAAAGACAAAGCCAACATAAAAAGAAAGAGTTCATAAAAATGTTTAATTTTATAAACGTTAACTCAAAATAGTCTACACATTTCGTTATAAGTCGCAATTGATTTCTGAGACTAAATTGTAAACTAGATAAACTCATCTTTAACAG
Source organism: Papaver somniferum (assembly GCF_003573695.1). NCBI lineage: Eukaryota > Viridiplantae > Streptophyta > Magnoliopsida > Ranunculales > Papaveraceae > Papaver > Papaver somniferum. The sequence goes on along the minus strand of NW_020651304.1, from coordinate 52,386 downwards.
AAAAAGTTTGAAAAATGTATTGTAATTACAATTAATATGTTCTAAGGCAATACGTCTAGTAAAAATTGCATTTCTATGTACGTTAATTCAAGAAAATATGAAGGAAGTCAAATTTCACAATAGAAGAAGGATGAAAGACCATGCAGAACTAATCCAAATCCTAACAAATTTCATCTATCTTGAATCAAATAGAAAGACAAAGCCAACACAAAAAGAAAGAGTTCATAAAAATGTTGAATTTAATATACGTTAACTCAAAATAGTCTACACACTTCGTTATAAGTCACAAATTGATTTCTGAGACTAAATTGTAAACTAGATAAACTCATCTTTAACCGAAAAAGTTTGAAAAATGTATTGTAATCACAAATAAAATGTTCTAAGGCATTACGTCTACTAAAAATTGCATTTCTATGTACGTTGATTCAAGAAAATATGAAGGAAGTCAAATTTCACAATAGAAGAAGGATGAAAGACCATGCAGAACTAATCCAAATCCTAACAAATTTCATCTATCTTGAATCAAATAGAAAGACAAAGCCAACACAAAAAGAAAGAGTTCATAAAAATGATGAATTTTATATACGTTAACTCAAAAAAGTCTACACATTTCGTTATAAGTCGGAAATTGATTTCCGAGACTAAATTGTAAACTAGATATACTCATCTTTAACAGAAAATGTTTAAAAAATGTATTGTAATTACAATTAATATGTTCTAAGCCAATACGTCTAGTAAAAATTGCATTTCTATGTACGTTGATTCAAGAAAATATGAAGGAAGTCAAATTTCACACTAGAAGAAGGATGAAAGACCATGCAGAACTAATCCAAATCCTAACAAATTTCATCTATCTTGAAACAAATAGAAAGACAAATCCAACACAAAAAGAAAGAGTTCATGAAAATGTTGAATTTAATATACGTTAACTCAAAAAAGTCTACACACATCGTTATAAGTCGGAAAATGATTTCTGGGACTAAATTGTAAACTAGATAAACTCATCTTTTACTGAAAAGGTTTGAAAAATGTATTGTAATCACAAATAATATGTTCTAAGGCATTAGGTCTACTAAAAATTGTATTTCTATGTACGTTGATTCAAGAAAATATGAAGGAAGTCAAATTTCACAATAGAAGAAGGATGAAAGACCATGCAGAACTAATCCAAATCCTAAAAAATTTCATCTATCTTGAATCAAATAGAAAGACAAATCCAACACAAAAAGAAAGAGTTCATAAAATTGTTGAATTTAATATACGTTAACTCAAAAAAGTATACACATTTCGTTATAAGTCGGAAATTGGTTTCTGAGACTAAATTGTAACTAGATAAACTCATCTTTAACAGAAAAAGTTTGAAAAATGTATTGTAATTACAATTAATATGTTCTAAGGCAATACGTCTAGTAAAAATTGCATTTCTATGTACGTTGATTCAAGAAAATATGAAGGAAGTCAAATTTCACAATAGAAGAAGGATGAAAGACCATGCAGAACTAATCCAAATCCTAAAAAATTTCATCTATCTTGAATCAAATAGAAAGACAAAGCCAACACAAAAAGAAAGAGTTCATAAAAATGTTGAATTTTATATACGTTAACTCAAAAAAGTCTACACATTTCGTTTTGAGTCGGAAATTGATTTCTGAGACTAAATTGTAAACTAGATAATCTCATCTTTAACAGAAAAAGTTTGTAAAATGTATTGTAATTACAATTAATATGTTCTTAGGCAATACGTCTAGTACAAATTGCATTTCTATGTACGTTGATTCAAGAAAATATGAACGAAGTCAAATTTCACAATAGAAGAAGGATGAAAGACCATGCAGAACTAATCGAAAACCTAACAAATTTCATCTATCTTGAATCAAATAGAAAGACAAAGCCAACACAAAAAGAAAGAGTTCATAAAAATGTTGAATTTAATATATGTTAACTCAAAAAAGTTTACACATTTCGTTATAAGTCAGAAATTTATTTCTGAGACTAAATTGTAAACTAGATAAAGTCATCTTTAACAAAAAAAGTTTGAGAAATGTATTGTAATTACAATTAATATGGTCTAAGGCAATACGTCTAGTAAAAATTGCATTTCTATGTACGTTGATTCAAGAAAATATGTAGGAAGTCAAATTTCACAATAGAAGAAGGATGAAAGACCATGCAGAACTAATCCAAATCCTAACAAATTTCATCTATCTTGAATCAAATAGAAAGACAAATCCAACACAAAAAGAAAGAGTTCATAAAAATGTTGAATTTTGTATACGTTAACTCAAAAAAGTCTACAAATTTTGTTATAAGTAGAAAATTGATTTCTGAGACTAAATTGTAAACTAGATAAACTCATCTTTAACAGAAAAAGTTTGAAAAATGTATTGTAATTACAATTAATATGTTATAAGGCAATACGTCTAGTAAAAATTGCATTTCTATGTACGTTGATTCAACAAAATATGAAGGAAGTCAAATTTCACAATAGAAGAAGAATGAAAGACCATGCAGAAGTAATCCAAATCCTAAAAAAAGTCATCTATCTTGAATCAAATAGAAAGACAAAGCCAACACAAAAAGAAAGAGTTCATAAAAATGTTGAATTTTATATACGTTAACTCAAAAAAGTTGACACATTTCGTTATAAGTCGTAAATTGATTTCTGAGACTAAATTGTAAACTAGATAAACTCATCTTTAACAGAAAAAGTTTGTAAAATGTATTGTAATTACAATTAATATGTTCTAAGGAAATACGTCTAGTAAAAATTGCATTTCTATGTACGTTGATTCAAGAAAATATGAAGGAAGTCAAATTTCACAATAGAAGAAGGATGAAAGACCATGCAGAACTAATCCAAAGCCTAACAAATTTCGTCTATCTTGAATCAAATAGAATGGCAAAGCCAACACAAAAATAAAGAGTTCATAAAAATGTTGAATTTTATATACGTTAACTCAAAAAAGTCTACACATTTCGTTATAAGTCGAAAATTGATTTCTGAGACTAAATTGTAAACTAGATAAACTCATCTTTAACAAGAAAAGTTTGAAAAATGTATTGTAATAACAATTAATATGTTCTAAGGCAATACGTCTAGTAAAAATTGCATTTCTATGTACGTTGATTCAAGAAAATATGAAGGAAGTCAAATTTCACAATCGAAGAAGGATGAAAGACCATGCAGAACTAATCCAAATCCTAACAAATTTCATCTATCTTGAATCAAATAGAAAGACAAAGCCAACACAAAAAGAAAGAGTTCATAAAAATGTTGAATTTTATATACATTAACTGAAAAAAATCTACACATTTCGTTATAAGTCGAAACATGATTTCTGAGACAGAATTGTAAACTAGATAAACTAATCTTTAACAGAAAAAGTTTGAAAAATGTATTGTAATTACGATTAATAAGTTCTAAGGCAATACGTCTAGTAAAAATTGCATTTCTATGTACGTTGATTCAAGAAAATATGAAGGAAGTCAAATTTCACAATAGAAGAAAGATGAAAGACCATGCAGAACTAATCCAAATCCTAAAAAAATTCATCTATCTTGAATCAAATAGAAAGACAAAGCCAACACAAAAAGAAAGAGTTCATAAAAATGTTGAATTTTATATACGTTAACTCAAAAAAGTGGACACATTTCGTTATAAGTCGTAAATTGATTTTCTAAGACAAAATTGTAAACTAGATAAACTCATCTTTAACAGAAAAAGTTTGTAAAATGTACTGTAATTACAATTAATAAGTTCTAAGGCAATACGTCTAGTAAAAATTGCATTTCTATGTACGTTGATTCAAGAAAATATGAAGGAAGTCAAATTTCACAATAGAAAAAAGATGAAAGACCATGCAGAACTAATCCAAATCCTAACAAATTTCATCTATCTTGAACCAAATAGAAAGACAAAGCCAACATAAAAAGAAAGATTTCATAAAAATGTTTAATTTTATAAACGTTAACTCAAAATAGTCTACACATTTCGTTATAAGTCGCAATTGATTTCTGAGACTAAATTGTAAACTAGATAAACTCATCTTTAACAGTAATAGTTTGAAAAATGTATTGTAATTACAATTAATATTTTCTAAGGCAATACGTCTAGTAAAAATTGCATTTCTATGTACGTTGATTAAACAAAATATGAAGGAAGTCAAATTTCACAATATAAGAAGGATGAAAGACCATGCAGAACTAATCCAAATCCTAACAAATTTCATCGTTTAGGGTTTACAAATCCTTCTGGAGGAAAACATGAGAGGAGAGAGAAACTCTGGCGAAAACACAAGGGTTTAGAATTTTTTTCACGTAGGTTTCATTGTTCAACACGGATTCAATATGGTAGAAAATAATCCTAGTTCATCACGGATTCAGCAACACCAATCCTTTGCGGACAAGGTAAGGGGAAAACAAACCCTAAAACCAACAGGAATTGATATTACTAGTTTACCTAATCCTACTCTGATTGATGGAGAACCATCCCTTGTTATACCCGCGGATTACTATGAAGAGGGTTGTAAACCCTTTCAACACAGTTTCATTGCACGACTAAACTTCACGGGGCTGAAGTTCTTTGAGGTAAAAACTCTTTTAATATCTCAATGTCAGATTAATCATAATTCTGTTAGGTTTATGACTATGGGAAAAGGTTTCTTTGTTATTATGCTACAAGATGAGGAAACTAAGGAGAGAATTAGACGTACAAAGTGGTTTGTTCAACAACATGAACTCAAGTTAATGGATTGGTACCCAGGTTTTGATCCTGATCGTCAAAAAACTTCCCATGCAAACGTATGGGTTCACTTTCCTGGTTTACATGCAGAACTATGGACTGAGAAGAACTTGTTATCTATGGGAAAAGTTTTAGGGACTCCTATTGTGGTTGATCAAAGAACCCTAAATCTGGAGTATGGAAACTTTGCTTCAGTTTTGGTAGATGTGGATTTTGCAAAACACATTCCAAGTAGAATTAAGATTACAGCTGGGGGGAGAACGTTTTGGCAATACTTGGATATCCCAAAATCACCTAAATTCTGTATGAAGTGCTGCATAATTGGTCACAATGATGTTGAATGTAGAAGACAATCAAAGAAAGATGAGAAAACTTCTAAGGCTGATGCGAAAGGGGAGTGGCAGAATGTGCGTAATAGGAGAAACTGTAAGGGTGATGGAGCTGACGCAACCGTGGCTGCTGCTGGTGGTACAAATGATGTTTCTGTAGGTGTTGGCGCTGCTGTAGGTGGTGTAAACGCTGTTGCTGTAGGTGTTGGCGCTGCTGTAGGTGGTGTAAACGATGGTGCTATTGTGGTTCATGATGTTGTTAACGGTGCTGGTGGTAATGTGGATGATGCTCTTGTTGTAGGGCACGGTGGAGCTGTGGTGAATGGGGTGGTTGAAGCTGGTTTAGTGGAGAGTGCTGGTGGTTTGGAGCAAACTCTTCAGCTAGAGAATGATTTAGCGAATACTGAAGCCAATCTTCATGCAGCGTCTGAAGCTTTTGAGAAGGCTAAGAAGGCGTTAGCATTGCAAAAGAGTTCGGTTATTGGGTTGTCAATGGTTGAAATTGCAACCTCATCTAAGTCAACTAAGAGTGGTGAATTGGCAAGAACTAATCACTCTAGTGACAGGAATGAGGCGAGTTCTTCTTTTACGCCGGTTGAGGCTGGTAATAAGTCTTTGCAAGACATGGTGGTTGATAATATTGAGGATATCTCAAGCTACAGAGCTGTTGCTGAAACTTCTATCGTGGTTTCTCCTAATAAGTTCAATGTTTTGAATGATGAGTTGGGTGTGGATAATGATGATGTTGAACACTTTTCTGGAGGGGGTTCGGATGCGGCAGAAAGCACTTCTGGAGGTAGTTCGGATGAAGAGTTGACGCCTGAGAAAGCTTCATCAGGTGTTAAGGGTGTTAAGTGAGCGGAAATACCAGTGGATACGCCAAAGAAAAGTAGAAAACCAAGCCGGGTTTTGATTACAAGTTCTAGTTCTTCTCAACAACGTTTTAATGATTCCAAATCAGATTCGGATTCTGAAGTGAATGCTTTGGGAAACCAAGTTAGGAAGGGTGTCTCTCCTGTTTTACAAAGTAGGATTCCTAGTAGGATTCCACAAGCTATTCATAATAAAAAGAAGAGTGTTTCCTGATGAGAGTTCTATATTGGAATATTAATGGGGTGGCGAAGGTGGAAGCGGGTAGTAAGTTACGTAAATTGGTGCATGAATACAAACCGGTAGTTCTTTGTATTGCTGAGCCTAAGATTCGTTGCACTGACAATGTAATGATAAGGTTAAATTTGGCTGGTTATAATAAAAAGGTAATTCATAATTCTACTTCTAGTTCTTTGGGTAATTTGTGGATTCTTTGGGATGATTGTATTGAGGAGCCGGTGGTGATTAATATGTCTGGACATGCCATTATGGTTAAAACTGAGGGGGTTCTTATCTCTTTTGTTCATGCTAGTTATAATCAAGTTTTTCGTAGGAGGCTTTGGAGTCAACTTGAAGCGGTTGACGTAACTACTCCTTGGTTGGTTATGGGTGATTTCAATTGTGTCTTCGTCAAGATGAAAAGAAAGGGGGTAGGACAACTCGTCTCTCTTGTATTAATGAGTTTTCTGATTGGATGGAGGATAATAACTTGTTTGAAGCAGATTCGTTGGGGTCTAAGTTTACTTGGACCAATGGTCAGACTGGTGTTGGTAGAATTATTAGTAAGTTGTATCGTGCTATTATTAATGAACCTTGGTTGTCTAAGTTTTTGAATTGGCGGTGTAAAGCTCTTCCTGGGGAAGTTTCTGACCATTCGACTCTTATTGGTTTTCCTTTTTGTGATCCTAGGCCTAGACGTGCTCCTTTTCGTATACAGAAGATGTGGTTTTCTCATCCGGATTTTTTGAAGATGGTGGAGTTATCTTGGATGGCGTCGGTGTATGGTAATCATGGTTTTATCTTTCCTTTCAAATTGAAGCGGTTGAAGGAGGCAATTAAGTTATGGAATCAAATGGTTTTTGGTAATGTCAATGCTAGACTAAAGCAAGCAACGCTTAAGTTTGAGGTAGCTAGTAGAAATTCTGATGAAGATCCGTTTGATGTTTCAAAACTTAATAATATGAAGGATGCTCTTATTGAGGTTCAAGATATTCAAAGGCAGCAGCATATAATGTTAAAGAAAAAATCTAGAAATCAGTGGTTGTTGGAGGGTTCTAGTAACACTTCTTTCTTTCACAACTCTATTAAAATTCGTAGAAGTGCTAATACAATCTCGGAGCTTGTTGCTGAAGATGGGAGTACTATTACTGATCCGGTTCATCTTAGTGCTCATGTGGTTTCTTACTATCAGGCTAAATTCAATGGTGAGGATGGTCAGGTAAGTGAAACTCTTTTTGATTATGATCATGATTCTATTACTGTGGAAGAGTCGCATATGTTGGATGCTATTCCTACTTGTGATGAGATTAAACAGGCGGTTTTTGATTTGGGAGCTGATAGTGCGCCAGGTCCAGATGGTTTCTCGGGGTGACATTGTTGGGAGATTATTCAAAGGGATCTGATTTTAGCGGTTACTTATTGTTGGTCTTCTAAAACCGTTCCTAATGGGGTTAATTCTAGTCTTATTCTTTTGCTTGCAAAGGTTAGGGGAGCTGCTAGGTTGAAGAACTTTAGGCCGATTGGTTTAAGTAATTTCTTTTTTAAGATTTTTACTAAAATCTTGGCTACTAGGCTTGGTAGGGTGTTGGGAAAGTTGGTGTCTGAAGAGCAAGTGGCTTTCATGAAGGGAAGGAATATCCATGAGAATATTAGTTTAGCTTCTAAGATGGTGAATGAATTGCACATCAAAAGGAAGGATGGTAATTTGGGTTTGAAGCTTGATATCTCTCAGGCTTTTGATACGGTGAGCTGGTCTTTTGTTCTTGAGGTTTTTAGAAGGTATGGTTTTTCTGAAGATTGGTGCTCTTGGATTTGGAAAATTCTGGATTCGGCGCGTATTTATATTCTTCTTAATGGTAGTCCGGAGGGTTATTTCAAGATTAATAGGGGTTTACGGCAGGGGGATCCTCTATCTCCTCTTATTTTTGTTTTGATTGAGGATGTGCTTAGTCGCAACATCACTAAACTCTTTCAGAATAAGGATATGTCTTATATGGTAAAACGTAAGGGTATTGCTCCTACTCATTTATTTTTTGCTGATGATATTATGATTTTTTGCAAGGGAAATATGAAGAGTGTGAAGAATCTGGTGAAACTTTTGGAGAATTACCAACAAGCTTCTGGTCAGAGGGTTTGTAGGGAGAAGAGCAACATCTACTTCGGTGGTGGGACTTTGAGTAGGCGCCAGACCATTGCAACTTTCTTAGGTATGGCAATTTCTAACTTTCCTGATAGATATTTGGGAGTTAAGGTGATGCCGGGGATGGTTAAGTATAGTCACATCAGCAACGTTGTTGATAAGTTGAGGGATCAACTTTCGGTTCTGAAAGGTAAGATGTTATCTTTTCAAGATAGGGTTGTGCTTGTTAAGAATGTTCTTTCGAGTTATTCTATTCATAACATGGCTGTGTACAAATGGCCGGTAAAATTCACTCTTCAATGTGAGCGTGTGATTCGTAATTTTCTGTGGTCGGGTGATTCTAATCTTTCTAGAGCTTTTGTAGTTGGTTTTGATAAGATTTGTAGTCCTTTAAAGGAAGGTGGTCTTGGGATCACTAGCCTAAGGACTATGAATAAAGCTTTGCTGATGAAATTGTGGTGGGCTATAAAATCTTCTCGAAAGAGGTGGGCGAGGTTTTTGGAAGCCAAATTCACTTGTAGGGATGGTCGTATTAAGATGGCAGGGGTGAAATCTTATATTCTTCCTGGTCTTCGTTGGGTTCATAAGGAGATGGTGGACAACACGAAGTGTTTTATTGGTGACGGTAGGGATACTTCTTTATTCTTTGATATATGGTATGGAAATACAACCTTAGCTAGTGTTTTAAATCGCATGGATTTAGACAGATCAGCTCGTGTTTGTGATATTATTGTGCAAGGTGATTGGCAGATTCATGGAGTTCATTCGCAACTCCTTTTAAGTGCTGGTGTGGTGCAATAGGATTTACCAAAAATTCATATGGGAGTGGATAGGCGTTTTTGGATGCCTGATTTACAAGGTAAATTTTCTGTCAAGTCAGCTAGGGAATTGATTAGGAAGAAATATCCTATTTTGAAGGAGGCGGGGTTGTTATGGAAGAGGGTGGTGCATCCTTCATTGGCGGCTCAGAACTGGAAGTTTATTCGTGGTGCGTGTGCTACTCTTGATAAGGTACGTAGCAGATTTAAAATTCAACTTGCATCTAAATGTAGTGTGTGTCAGATTGAGGAGGAGTCTCTCCAACATATTCTTTGGAGCTGTAATTTTGCGCGTCAAGCTTGGGAGTGGATTGAAGGTATTTTCAAAATTAAACCTAATTATGATATCATAGTGGTATTGTTAAGGATTTGTGGTTGGTAGTGAATTTGGTTGTGCGTTCAGAATTATGGTTCACTAGGAACAAAAAAGTGTATGAAAAGAAGAACCCTTGTTGGTCTTTATTTCAAAAACGTGTTTTTAGTTTGATGCAAGATTATTCAGTTCGTATGAAGAGTTATATGCATAATTCTATGGATGACTCGAGAATTCTGGAGTTTTTTAGGGTTCGGCATAGAAAGGTGAAGTTTACTGATCCCAAGGAGTGTTTTTGGTTTCCACCTAATGATAATGAATTGCTTTTGTGCACGGATGGCGCCTCAAGAGGTAATCCTGGGGTGGCGGGAGCTGGTGTTGTTGCAAGGAATGCACATTGTGAATTGGTAGGTGCAATGTGTATTGGTTTGGGAGTTACTTCTAATTATTTGGCTGAATTGTATGGTATTATTGTGGGTATGGAGTGGGCAGTTCAGTGGGGATATGCTTGCATTGTTATTAGATCAGATTCTACAAGTGTGTTGAAGGCTTTGGAAGAAGATAACGTTCCTTGGTTTGCTAGGCAAAGATGGATGGAAGTTAAAGGTTTATATGGTTCAATTCGTTTTGAACATTCTTTTAAAGAGGCAAATTTTGCAGCTGATGCAATGGCAAAGCGTGGTTGTTTACTAGAGGACGGGGTTGGTTTTCACTTTGAAGGTCGACCGGTTTTTTTAAGTTCTATTGAGTTTCCAAATGTAATTTATTATCGTTTTAAATAGGTTTTAGGAGTTTTTTAGGGGTTTCTCTGATCCCTTTTCTCCTTCACCTATCTTGTAAATATCTTTTTTATCAATATATTTTCTTGACTTAGCAAAAAAAAAACCTCACAAATTTAATCTATTTTGAACCAAATAGAAAGACAAAGCCAACATAAAAAGAAAGAGTTCATAAAAATGTTTAATTTTATAAACGTTAACTCAAAATAGTCTACACATTTCGTTATAAGTCGCAATTGATTTCTGAGACTAAATTGTAAACTAGATAAACTCATCTTTAACAGAAAAAGTTTGAAAAATGTATTGTAATTACAATTAATATGTTATAAGGCAATACGTCTAGTAAAAATTGCATTTCTATGTACGTTGATTCAACAAAATATGAAGGAAGTCAAATTTCACAATATAAGAAGGATGAAAGACCATGCAGAACTAATCCAAATCCTAAAAAATTTCATCTATCTTGAATCAAATAGAAAGACAAAGCCTACACAAAATGAAAGAGTTCATAAAAATGTTGATTTTGATATACGTTAACTAAAAAAAGTCTACACATTTCGTTATAACTCGGAAATTGATTTTTGAGACTAAATTGTAAACTAGAGAAACTCATCTTTAACAAAAAAAAGTTTGAAAAATGTATTGTAATTACAATTAATATGTTCTTAGGCAATACGTCTAGTAAAAATTGCATTTCTATGTACGTTAATTCAAGAAAATATGAAGGAAGTCAAATTTCACAATAGAAGAAGGATGAAAGACCATGCAGAACTAATCGAAATCCTAACAAATTTCATCTATCTTGAATAAAATAGAAAGACAAAGCCAACACAAAAAGAAGGAGTTCATAAAAATGTTTAATTTAATATATGTTAACTCAAAAAAGTTTACACATTTCGTTATAAGTCAGAAATATATTCTGAGATTAAATTGTAAACTAGATAAAGACATCTTTAACAAAAAGAGTTTGAAAAATGTATTGTAATTACAATTAATATGTTCTAAGGCAATACGTCTAGTAAAAATTGCATTTCTATGTACATTGTTTCAAGAAAATAATAAGTCAAATTTCACAATAGAAGAAGGATGAAAGACCATGACGAACTAATCCAAATCCTAACAAATTTCATCTATCTTGAATCAAATAGAAAGACAAAGCCAACACAAAAAGAAAGAGTTCATAAAAATGTTGAATTTTATATACGTTAACTCAAAAAAGTTTATACATTTCGTTATAAGTCGAAAATTGATTTCTGAGACTAAATTGTAAACTAGATAAACCCATCTTTAACATAAAAAGTTTGAAAAATGTATTGTAATTACAATTAATATGTTATAAGGCAATACGTCTAGTAAAAATTGCATTTCTATGTACATTGTTTCAAGAATATATGAAGGAAGTCAAATTTCACAATAGAAGAAGGATGAAAGACCATGCAGAACAAATCCAAATCCTAACAAATTTCATCTATCTTGAATCAAATAGAAAGAAAAATCCAACACAAAAAGAAAGAGTTCATAAAAATGTTGAATTTTATATACGTTAACTCAAAAAAGTCTACACATTTCATTATAAGTCGAAAATTGATTTCTGAGACTAAATTGTAAACTAGATAAACTCATCTTAACAGAAAAAGTTTGAAAAATGTATTGTAATTACAATTAATATGTTATAAGGCATTACGTCTAGTAAAAATTGCATTTCTATGTAAGTTGATTCAACAAAATATGAAGGAAGTCAAATTTCACAATAGAAGAAGAATGAAAGACCATGCAGAACTAATCCAAATCTTGAAAAAATTCATCTATCTTGAATCAAATAAAAATACAAAGCCAACACAAAAAGAAAGAGTTCATAAAAATGTTGAATTTTATATACGTTAACTCAAAAAAGTTGACACATTTCGTTATAAGTCGTAAATTGATTTCTAAGACTAAATTGTAAACTAGATAAACTCATCTTTAACAGAAAAAGTTTGTAATATGTATTGTAATTACAATTAATATGTTCTAAGGCAATACGTCTAGTAAAAATTGCATTTCTATGTACGTTGATTCAAGAAAATATGAAGGAAGTCAAATTTCACAATAGAAGAAGGATGAAATACCATGCAGAACTAATCCAAATCCTAACAAATTTCATCTATCTTGAATCAAATAGAAAGACAAAGCCAACACAAAAAGAAAGAATTCATAAAAATGTTGAATTTTATATACGTTAACTCAAAAAAGTCTACACATTTCGTTATAACTCGGAAATTGATTTTTGAGACTAAATTGTAAACTAGAGAAACTCATCTTTAACAAAAAAAAGTTTGAAAAATGTATTGTAATTACAATTAATATGTTCTTAGGCAATACGTCTAGTAAAAATTGCAATTCTATGTACGTTAATTCAAGAAAATATGAACGAAGTCAAATTTCACAATAGAAGAAGGATGAAAGACCATGCAGAACTAATCCAAATCCTAACAAATTTCATCTATCTTGAATCAAATAGAAAGAAAAAGCCAACACAAAAAGAAAGAGTTCATAAAAATGTTGAATTTTATATACGTTAACTCAAAAAAGTCTACACATTTCGTTATAATTCGAAAATTGATTTCTGAGACTAAATTGTAAACTAGATAAACCCATCTTTAACATAAAAAGTTTGAAAAATGTATTGTAATTACAATTAATATGTTATAAGGCAATACGTCTAGTAAAAATTGCATTTCTATGTACGTTGATTCAAGAAAATATGAAGGAAGTCAAATTTCATAATAGAAGAAGGATGAAAGACCATGCAGAACTAATCCAAATCCTAACAAATTTCATCTATCTTGAATCAAATAGAAAGACAAATCCAACACAAAAAGAAAGAGTTCATAAAAATGTTGAATTTTATATACGTTAACTCAAAAAAGTCTACACATTTCGTTATAAGTCGAAAACTGATTTCTGAGACTAAATTGTAAACTAGATAAACTCATCTTTAACAGAAAAAGTTTGAAAAATGTATTGTAATTACAGTTAATATGTTATAAGGCATTACGCCTAGTAAAAATTGCATTTCTATGTACGTTGATTCAACAAAATATGAAGGAAGTCAAATTTCACAATAGAAGAAGAATGAAAGACCATGCAGAACTAATCCAAATCCTAAAAAAATTCATCTATCTTGAATCAAATAGAAAGACAAAGCCAACACAAAAAGAAAGAGTTCATAAAAATGTTGAATTTTATATAAGTTAACTCAAAAAAGTTGACACATTTCGTTATAAGTCGTAAATTGATTTCTAAGACTAAATTGTAAACTAGATAAACTCATCTTTAACAGAAAAATTTTGAGAAATGTATTGTAATTACAATTAATATGTTCTAAGGCAATACGTCTAGTAAAAATTGCATTTCTATGTACGTTGATTCAAGAAAATATGAAGGAAGTCAAATTTCACAATAGAAGAAGGATGAAATACCATGCAAAACTAATCCAAATCCTAACAAATTTCATCTATCTTGAATCAAATAGAAAGACAAAGCCAACACAAAAAGAAAGAGTTCATAAAAATGTTGAATTTTATATACATTAACTCAAAAAAGTCTACACATTTCGTTTTAAGTCGGAAATTGATTTCTGAGACTAAATTGTAAACTAAATAATCTCATCTTTAACAGAAAAAGTTTGAAAAATGTATTGTAATTACAATTAATATGTTATAAGGCAATACGTCTAGTAAAAATTGCATTTCTATGTAC
>NW_020651304.1:27266-37916 GCF_003573695.1 Papaver somniferum | reverse complement strand
CCAAATCCTAACAAATTTCATCTATCTTGAATCAAATAGAAAGACAAAGCCAACAAAAAAAAAGAAAGAGTTCATAAAAATGTTTAATTTTATATACGTTAACTCAAAAAAGTCTACACATTTCGTTATAAGTCGAAAATGATTTCTGAGACTAAATTGTAAACTAGATAAACTAATCTTTAACAGAAAAAGTTTGAAAAATGTATTGTAATTACAATTAATAAGTTCTAAGGCAATACGTCTAGTAAAAATTGCATTTCTATGTACGTTGATTCAAGAAAATATGAAGGAAGTCAAATTTCACAATAGAAGAAGGATGAAAGACCATGCAGAACTAATCCAAATTCTAACAAATTTCATCTATCTTGAACCAAATAGAAAGACAAAGCCAACATAAAAAGAAAGAGTTCATAAAAATGTTAATTTTATAAACGTTAACTCAAAATAGTCTACACATTTTGTTATAAGTCGCAATTGATTTCTGAGACTAAACTGTAAACTAGATAAACTCATTGTTAACAGAAAAAGTTTGAAAAATGTATTGTAATTACAATTAATATGTTCTAAGGCAATACGTCTAGTACAAATTGCATTTCTATGTACATTGTTTCAAGAAAATATGAAGGAAGTCAAATTTCACAATAGAAGAAGGATGAAAGACCATGCAGAACTAATCCAAATCCTAACAAATTTCATCTATGTTGAATCAAATAGAAAGACAAATCCAACACAAAAAGAAAGAGTTCATAAAAATGTTTAATTTTATATACGTTAACTCAAAAAAGTCTACACATTTCGTTATAAGTCGAAAATTGATTTCTGAGACTAAATTGTAAACTAGATAAACCCATCTTTAACATAAAAAGTTTGAAAAATGTATTGTAATTACAATTAATATGTTATAAGGCAATACGTCTAGTATAAATTGCATTTCTATGTACGTTGATTCAAGAAAATATGAAGGAAGTCAAATTTCACAATAGAAGAAGGATGAAAGACCATGCAGAACTAATCCAAATCCTAACAAATTTCATCTATCTTGAATCAAATAGAAAGACAAATCCAACACAAAAAGAAAGAGTTCATAAAAATGTTTAATTTTATATACGTTAACTCAAAAAAGTCTACACATTTCGTTATAAGTCGAAAATTGATTTCTGAGACTAAATTATAAACTAGATAAACTAATCTTTAACAGAAAAAGTTTGAAAAATGTATTGTAATTACAATTAATAAGTTCTAAGGCAATACGTCTAGTAAAAATTGCATTTCTATGTACGTTGATTCAAGAAAATATGAAGGAAGTCAAATTTCACAATAGAAGAAAGATGAAAGACCATGCAGAACTAATCCAAATCCTAACAAATTTCATCTATCTTGAACCAAATAGAAAGACAAAGCCAACATAAAAAGAAAGAGTTCATAAAAATGTTTAATTTTATAAACGTTAACTCAAAATAGCCTACAAATTTCGTTATAAGTCGCAATTGATTTCTGAGACTAAATTGTAAACTAGATAAACTCATCTTTAACAGAAAAAGTTTGAAAAATGTATTGTAATTACAATTAATATGTTCTAAGGCAATACGTCTAGTAAAAATTGCATTTCTATGTACATTGTTTCAAGAAAATAATAAGGAAGTCAAATTTCACAATAGAAGAAGGATGAAAGACCATGCAGAACTAATCCAAATCCTAACAAATTTCATCTATCTTGAATCAAATAGAAAGACAAAGCCAACACAAAAAGAAAGAGTTCATAAAAATGTTGAATTTTATATACGTTAACTCAAAAAAGTCTACACATTTCGTTATAAGTCGAAAATTGATTTCTGAGACTAAATTGTAAACTAGATAAACCCATCTTTAACATAAAATGTTTGAAAAATGTATTGTAATTACAATTAATATGTTATAAGGCAATACGTCTAGTAAAAATTGCATTTCTATGTACATTGTTTCAAGAAAATATGAAGGAAGTCAAATTTCACAATAGAAGAAGGATGAAAGACCATGCCGAACTAATCCAAATCCTAACAAATTTCATCTATCTTGAATCAAATAGAAAGACAAAGCCAACACAAAAAGAAAGAGTTCATAAAAATGTTGAATTTTATATACGTTAACTCAAAAAAGTCTACACATTTCGTTATAAGTCGAAAATTGATTTCTGAGACTAAATTGTAAACTGGATAAACTCATCTTTAACAGAAAAAGTTTGAAAAATGTATTGGAATTACAATTAATATGTTATAAGGCATTACGTATAGTAAAAATTGCATTTCTATGTACGTTGATTCAACAAAATATGAAGGAAGTCAAATTTCACAATAGAAGAAGAATGAGAGACCATGCAGAACTAATCCAAATCCTAAAAAAATTCATCTATCTTGAATCAAATAGAAATACAAAGCCAACACAAAAAGAAAGAGTTCATAAAAATGTTGAATTTTATATACGTTAACTCAAAAAAGTTGACACATTTCGTTATAAATCGTAAATTGATTTCTAAGACTAAATTGTAAACTAGATAAACTCATCTTTAACAGAAAAAGTTTGTAAAATGTATTGTAATTACAATTAATATGTTCTAAGGCAATACGTCTATTAAAAATTGCATTTCTATGTACGTTGATTCAAGAAAATATGAAGGAAGTCAAATTTCACAATAGAAGAAGGATGAAAGACCATGCAGAACTAATCCAAATCCTAACAAATTTCATCTATCTTGAATCAAATAGAAAGACAAAGCCAACACAAAAAGAAAGAGTTCATAAAAATGTTTAATTTTATATACGTTAACTCAAAAAAGTCTACACATTTCGTTATAAGTCGAAAATTGATTTCTGAGACTAAATTGTAAACTAGATAAACTAATATTTAACAGAAAAAGTTTGAAAAATGTATTGTAATTACAATTAATAAGTTCTAAGGCAATACGTCTAGTAAAAATTGTATTTCCATGTACGTTGATTCAAGAAAATATGAAGGAAGTCAAATTTCACAATAGAAGAAAGATGAAAGACCATGCAGAACTAATCCAAATCCTAACAAATTTCATCTATCTTGAATCAAATAGAAATACAAAGCCAACATAAAAAGAAAGAGTTCATAAAAATGTTAATTTTATAAACGTTAACTCAAAATAGTCTACACATTTCGTTATAAGTCGCAATTGATTTCTGAGACTAAATTGTAAACTAGATAAACCCATCTTTAACATAAAAAGTTTTAAAAATGTATTGTAATTACAATTAATATGTTATAAGGCAATACGTCTAGTAAAAATTGCATTTCTATGTACATTGTTTCAAGAAAATATGAAGGAAGTCAAATTTCACAATAGAAGAAGGATGAAAGACCATGCAGAACTAATCCAAATCCTAACAAATTTCATCTATCTTGAATCAAATAGAAAGACAAAGCCAACACAAAAAGAAAGAGTTCATAAAAATGTTGAATTTTATATACGTTAACTCAAAAAAGTCTACACATTTCGTTATAAGTCGAAAATTGATTTCTGAGACTAAATTCTAAACTAGATAAACTCATCTTTAACAGAAAAAGTTTGAAAAATGTATTGTAATTACAATTAATATGTTATAAGGCATTACGTCTAGTAAAAATTGCATTTCTATGTACGTTGATTCAACAAAATATGAAGGAAGTCATATTTCACAATAGAAGAAGAATGAGAGAGCATGCAGAACTAATCCAAATCCTAAAAAAATTCATCTATCTTGAATCAAATAGAAAGACAAAGCCAACACAAAAAGAAAGAGTTCATAAAAATGTTGAATTTTATATACGTTAACTCAAAAAATTTGACACATTTCGTTATAAGTCGTAAATTGATTTCTAAGACTAAATTGTAAACTAGATAAACTCATCTTTAACAGAAAAAGTTTGTAAAATGTATTGTAATTACAATTAATATGTTCTAAGGCAATACGTCTAGTAAAAATTGCATTTCTATGTACGTTGATTCAAGAAAATATGTAGGAAGTCAAATTTCACAATAGAAGAAGCATGAAATACCATGCAGAACTAATCCAAATCCTAACAAATTTCATCTATCTTGAATCAAATAGAAAGACAAAGCCAACACAAAAAGAAAGAGTTCATAAAAATGTTGAATTTTATATACGTTAACTCAAAAAAGTCTACACATTTCGTTTTAAGTCGGAAATTGATTTCTGAGAGTAATTTGTAAACTAGATAATCTCATCTTTAACAGAAAAAGTTTGAAAAATGTTTTGTAATTACAATTAATATGTTCTTAGGCAATACGTCTAGTACAAATTGCATTTCTATGTACGTTGATTCAAGAAAATATGAACGAAGTCAAATTTCACAAAAGAAGAAGGATGAAAGACCATGCAGAACTAATCGAAATCCTAACAAATTTTATCTATCTTGAATCAAATAGAAAGACAAAGCCAACACAAAAAGAAAGAGTTCATAAAAATGTTGAATTTAATATATGTTAACTCAAAAAAGTTTACACATTTCGTTATAAGTCAGAAAATTATTTCTGAGACTAAATTGTAAACTAGATAAAGTCATCTTTAACAAAAAAAATTTTGAGAAATGTATTGTAATTACAATTAATATGGTCTAAGGCAATACGTCTAGTAAAATTTGCATTTCTATGTACGTTGATTCAAGAAAATATGAAGGAAGACAAATTTCACAATAGAAGAAGGATGAAACACCATGCAGAACTAATCCAAATCCTAACAAATTTCATCTATCTTGAACCAAATAGAAAGACAAAGCCAACATAAAATAGAAAGAGTTCATAAAAATGATGAATTTTATATACGTTAACTCAAAAAAGTCTACACATTTCGTTATAAGTCGTAAATTGATTTCTGAGACTAAATTGTAAACTAGATAAACTCATCTTTAACAGAAAAAGTTTGTAAAATGTATTGTAATTACAATTAATATGTTATAAGGCAATACGTCTAGTAAAAATTGCATTTCTATGTACGTTGATTCAACAAAATATGAAGGAAGTCAAATTTCACAATAGAAGAAGAATGAAAGACCATGCAGAACTAATCCAAATCCTAAAAAAATTCATCTATCTTGAATCAAATAGAAAGACAAAGCCAACACAAAAAGAAAGAGTTCATAAAAATGTTGAATTTTATATACGTTAACTCAAAAAAGTTGACACATTTCGTTATAAGTCGTAAATTGATTTCTAAGACTAAATTGTAAACTAGATAAACTCATCTTTAACAGAAAATTTTGTAAAATGTATTGTAATTACAACTAATATGTTTTAAGGCAATACGTCTAGTAAAAATTGCATTTCTATGTACGTTGATTCAAGAAAATATGAAGGAAGTCAAATTTCACAATAGAAGAAGGATGAAAGACCATGCAGAACTAATCCAAATCCTAACAAATTTCGTCTATCTTGAATCAAATAGAAAGACAAAGCCAACACAAAAAGAAAGAGTTCATAAAAATGTTGAATTTTATATACGTTAACTCAAAAAAGTCTACACATTTCGTTATAAGTCGAAAATTGATTTCTGAGACTAAATTGTAAACTAGATAAACCCATCTTTAACATAAAAAGTTTGAAAAATGTATTATAATTACAATTAATATGTTATAAGGCAATACGTCTAGTAAAAATTGCATTTCTATGTACATTGTTTCAAGAAAATATGAAGGAAGTCAAATTTCACAATAGAAGAAGGATGAAAGACCATGCAGAACTAATCCAAATCCTAACAAATTTCATCTATCTTGAATCAATTAGAAAGACAAAGCCAACACAAAAAGAAAGAGTTCATAAAAATGTTGAATTTTATATACGTTAACTCAAAAAAGTCTACACATTTCGTTATAAGTCGAAAATTGATTTCTGAGACTAAATTGTAAACTAGATAAACTCATCTTTAACAGAAAAAGTTTGAAAAATGTATTGTAATTACAATTAATATGTTATAAGGCATTACGTCTAGTAAAAATTGCATTTCTATGTACGTTGATTCAACAAAATATGAAGGAAGTCAAATTTCACGATAGAAGAAGAATGAGAGACCATGCAGAACTAATCCAAATCCTAAAAAAATTCATCTATCTTGAATCAAATAGAAAGACAAAGCCAACACAAAAAGAAAGAGTTCATAAAAATGTTGAATTTTATATACGTTAACTCAAAAAAGTTGACACATTTCGTTATAAGTCGTAAATTGATTTCTAAGACTAAATTGTAAACTAGATAAACTCATCTTTAACAGAAAAAGTTTGTAAAATGTATTGTAGTTACAATTAATATGTTCTAAGGCAATACGTCGAGTAAAAATTGCATTTCTATGTACGTTGATTCAAGAAAATATGAAGGAAGTCAAATTTCACAATAGAAGAAGGATGAAAGACCATGCAGAACTAATACAAATCCTAACAAATTTCATCTATCTTGAATCAAATATAAAGACAAAGCCAACACAAAAAGAAAGAGTTCATAAAAATGTTGAATTTTATATACGTTAACTCAAAAAAGCCTACACATTTCGTTTTAAGTCGGAAATTGAATTCTGAGACTAAATTGTAAACTACATAATCTCATCTTTAACAGAAAAAGTTTGAAAAATGTATTGTAATTACAATTAATATCTTATAAGGCAATACGTCTAGTAAAAATTGCATTTCTATGTACGTTGATTCAACAAAATATGAAGGAAGTCAAATTTCACAATAGAAGAAGAATGAAAGACCATGCAGCACTAATCCAAATCCTAAAAAAATTCATCTATCTTGAATCAAATAGAAAGACAAAGCCAACACAAAAAGAAAGAGTTCATAAAAATGTTGAATTTTATATACGTTAACTCAAAAAAGTTGACACATTTCGTTATAAGTCGAAAATTGATTTCTGAGACTAAATTGTAAACTAGATAAACTCATCTTTAACAGAAAAAGTTTGAAAAATGTATTGTAATTACAATTAATATGTTATAAGGCATTACGTCTAGTAAAAATTGCATTTCTATGTACGTTGATTCAACAAAATATGAAGGAAGTCAAATTTCACATTAGAAGAAGAATGAAAGACCATGCAGCACTAATCCAAATCCTAAAAAAATTCATCTATCTTGAATCAAATAGAAAGACAAAGCCAACACAAAAAGAAAGAGTTCATAAAAATGTTGAATTTTATATACGTTAACTCAAAAAAGTCTACACATTTCGTTATAAGTCGTAAATTGATTTCTGAGACTAAATTGTAAACTAGATAAACTCATCTTTAACAGAAAAAGTTTGAAAAATGTATTGTAATTACAATTAATATGTTCTAAGGCAATACGTCTAGTAAAAATTGCATTTTTATGTACGTTGATTCAAGAATATATGAAGGAAGTCAAATTTCACAATAGAAGAAGGATGAAAGACCATGCAGAACTAATTCAAATCCTAACAAATTTCATCTATCTTGAATCAAATAGAATGACAAAGCTAACTCAAAAAACTCTACACACTGCGTTATACATCTGAAATTGATTTCAGAGACTAAATTGTAAACTAAATAAACTCATCTTTAACAGAAAAAGTTTGAAAATGTATAGTAATTACAATTAATATGTTCTAAGGCAATACGTCTAGTAAAAATTGCATTTCTATGTACGTTGATTCAAGAAAATATGAAGGAAGTCAAATTTCACAATAGAAGAAGGATGAAAGACCATGCAGAACTAATCCAAATTCTAACAAATTTCATCTATCTTGAATCAAATAGAAAGACAAATCCAACATAAAAAGAAAGAGTTCATAAAAATGTTGAATTTTATATACGTTAACTCAAAAAAGTCTACACTTTTCGTTATAAGTCGGAAATTGATTTCTGAGACTAAATTGTAAACTAGATAAACTCATCTTTAAAAGAAAAATTTTGAAAAATGTATTGTAATTACAATTAATATGTTCTAAGGCAATACGTCTAGTAAAAATTGCATTTCTATGTACGTTGATTCAAGAAAATATGAAGGAAGTCAAATTTCACAATAGAAGAAGGATGAAAGACCAAGCAGAACTAATCCAAATCCTAAAAAATTTCATCTATCTTGAATCAAATAGAAAGACAAAGCCAACACAAAAAGAAAGAGTTCATAAAAATGTTGAATTTTATATACGTTAACTCAAAAAAGTCTACACATTTCGTTTTAAGTCGGAAATTGATTTCTGAGACTAAATTGTAAACTAGATAATCTCATCTTTAACAGAAAAAGTTTGAAAAATGTATTGTAATTACAATTACTATGTTCTAAGGCAATACGTCTAGTAAAAATTGCATTTCTATGTACATTGTTTCAAGAAAATAATAAGGAAGTCGAATTTCACAATAGAAGAAGGATGAAATACAATGCAGAACTAATCCAAATCCTAACAAATTTCATCTATCTTGAATCAAATAGAAAGACAAAGCCAACACAAAAAGAAAGAGTTCATAAAAATGTTGAATTTTATATACGTTAACTCAAAAAAGTCTACACATTTCGTTTTAAGTCGGAAATTGATTTCTGAGACTAAATTGTAAACTAGATAATCTCACCTTTAACAGAAAAAGTTTGAAAAATGTATTGTAATTACAATTAATATGTTTTTAGGCAATACGTCTAATGCAAATTGCATTTTTATGTACGTTGATTCAAGAAAATATGAACGAAGTCAAATTTCACAATAGAAGAAGGATGAAAGACCATGCAGAACTAATCGAAATCCTAACAAATTTCATCTATCTTGAATCAAATAGAAAGACAAAGCCAACACAAAAAGAAAGAGTTCATAAAAATGTTGAATTTAATATATGTTAACTCAAAAAAGTTTACACATTTCGTTCTGAGTCAGAAATTTATTTCTGAGACTAAATTGTAAACTAGATAAAGTCATCTTTAACAAAAAAAGTTTGAAAAATGTATTGTAATTACAATTAATATGTTCATAGGCAATACGTCTAGTAAAATTGCATTTCTATGTACGTTGATTCAAGAAAATATGAAGGAAGTCAAATTTCACAATAGAAGAAGGATGAACGACCATGCAGAACTAATCCAAATCCTAACAAATTTCGTCTATCTTGAATCAAATAGAAAGACAAGCCAACACAAAAAGAAAGAGTTCATAAAAATGTTGAATTTTATATACGTTAACTTAAAAAAGTCTACACATTTCGTTATAAGTTGAAAATTGATTTCTGAGACTAAATTGTAAACTAGATAAACTCATCTTTAACAAGAAAAGTTTGAAAAATGTATTGTAATAAAAATTAATATGTTCTAAGGAAATACGTCTAGTAAAAATTGCATTTCTATGTACGTTGATTCAAGAAAATATGAAGGACGTCAAATTTCACAATAGAAGAAAGATGAAATACCATGCAGAACTAATCCAAATCCTAACAAATTTCATCTATCTTGAACCAAATAGAAAGACAAAGCCAACATAAAAAGAAAGAGTTCATAAAAATGTTTAATTTTATAAACGTTAACTCAAAATAGTCTACACATTTCGTTATAAGTCGCAATTGATTTCTGAGACTAAATTGTAAACTAGATAAACTCATCTTTAACAGAAAAAGTTTGAAAAATGTATTGTAATTACAATTAATATGTTCTTAGGCAATACGTCTAGTAAAAATTGTATTTCTATGTACGTTGATTCAAGAAAATATGAAGGAAGTCAAATTTCACAATAGAAGAAGAATGAAAGACCATGCAACACTAATCCAAATCCTAAAAAAATTCATCTATCTTGAATCAAATAGAAAGACAAACCCAACACAAAAAGAAAGAGTTCATAAAAATGTTGAATTTTATAAACGTTAACTAAAAAAAGTTGACACATTTCGTTATAAGTCGTAAATTGATTTCTGAGACTAAATTGTAAACTAGATAAACTCATCTTTAACATAAAAAGTTTGTAAAATGTATTGTAATTACAATTAATATGTTCTAAGGAAATACGTCTAGTAAAAATTGCATTTCTATGTACATTGTTTCAAGAAAATAATAAGGAAGTCAAATTTCACAATAGAAGAAGGATTAAAGACCATGCAGAACTAATCCAAATACTAACAAATTTCATCTATCTTGAATCAAATAGAAAGACAAAGCCAACACAAAAAGAAAGAGTTCATAAAAATGTTGAATTTTATATACGTTAACTCAAAAAAGTCTACACATTTCGTTATAAGTCGAAAATTGATTTCTGAGACTAAATTGTAAACTAGATAAACCCATCTTTAACTTAAAAAGTTTGAAAAATGTATTGTAATTACAATTAATATGTTATAAGGCAATACGTCTAGTAAAAATTGCATTTCTATGTACATTGTTTCAAGAAAATATGAAGGAAGTCAAATTTCACAATAGAAGAAGGATGAAAGACCATGCAGAACTAATCCAAATCCTAACAAATTTCATCTATCTTGAATCAAATAGAAAGACAAAGCCAACACAAAAAGAAAGAGTTCATAAAAATGTTGAATTTTATATACGTTAACTCAAAAAAGTCTACACATTTCGTTATAAGTCGAAAATTGATTTCTGAGACTAAATTGTAAACTAGATAAACTCATATTTAACAGAAAAAGTTTGAAAAATGTATTGTAATTACAATTAATATGTT
>NW_020651304.1:24739-26873 GCF_003573695.1 Papaver somniferum | reverse complement strand
CTGAGACTAAATTGTAAACTAGATAAACTAATCTTTAACAGAAAAAGTTTGAAAAATGTATTGTAATTAAAAATAATAAGTTCTAAGGCAATACGTTTAGTAAAAATTGCATTTCTATGTACGTTGATTCAAGAAAAAATGAAGGAAGTCAAATTTCACAATAGAAGAAAGATGAAAGACCATGCAGAACTAATCCAAATCCTAACAAATTTCATCTATCTTGAACCAAATAGAAAGACAAAGCCAACATAAAAAGAAAGAGTTCATAAAAATGTTGAATTTTATATACTTTAACTCAAAAAAGTCTACACATTTCGTTATAAGTCGAAAATTGATTTCTGAGACTAAATTGTAAACTAGATAAACTAATCTTTAACAGAAAAATTTTGACAAATGTATTGTAATTACAATTAATAAGTTCTAAGGCAATACGTCAAGTAAAAATTGCATTTATATGTACGTTGATTCAAGAAAATATGAAGGAAGTCAAATAGAAGAAAGATGAAAGACCATGCAGAACTAATCCAAATCCTAACAAATTTCATCTATCTTGAACCAAATAGAAAGACAAAGCCAACATAAAAAGAAAGAGTTCATAAAAATGTTTAATTTTATAAACGTTAACTCAAAATAGTCTACACATTTCGTTATAAGTCGTAATTAATATCTGAGACTAAATTGTAAACTAGATAAACTCATCTTTATCAGAAAAAGTTTGAAAAATGTATTGTAATTACAATTAATATGTTCTTAGGAAATACTCTAGTAAAAATTGCATTTCTATGTACGTTAATTCAAGAAAATATGAACGAAGTCAAATTTCACAATAGAAGAAAGATGAAAGACCATGCATAACTAATCCAAATCCTAACAAATTTCATCTATCTTGAATCAAATAGAAAGACAAAGCCAACACAAAAAGAAAGAGTTCATAAAAATGTTGAATTTAATATATGTTAACTCAAAAAAGTTTACACATTTCGTTATAAGTCAGAAATTTATTTCTGAGATTAAATTGTAAACTAGATAAAGTCATCTTTAACAAAAAAAGTTTGAAAAATGTATTGTAATTACAATTAATATGTTCTAAGGAAATATGTCTAGTAAAAATTGCATTTCTATGTACATTGTTTCAAGAAAATAATAAGGAAGTCAAATTTCACAATAGAAGAAGGATGAAAGACCATGCAGAACTAATCCAAATCCTAACAAATTTCATCTATCCTGAATCAAATAGAAAGACAAAGCCAACACAAAAAGAAATAGTTCATAAAAATGTTGAATTTTATATACGTTAACTCAAAAAAGTCTACACATTTCGTTATAAGTCGTAAATTGATTTCTAAGACTAAATTGTAAACCAGATAAACTCATCTTTAACAGAAAAAGTTTGTAAAATGTATTGTAGTTACAATTAATATGTTCTAAGGAAATATGTCTAGTAAAAATTGCATTTCTATGTACATTGTTTCAAGAAAATAATAAGGAAGTCAAATTTCACAATAGAAGAAGGATGAAAGACCATGCAGAACTAATCCAAATCCTAACAAATTTCATCTATCCTGAATCAAATAGAAAGACAAAGCCAACAAAAAAAGAAATAGTTCATAAAAATGTTGAATTTTATATACGTTAACTCAAAAAAGTCTACACATTTCGTTATAAGTCGAAAATTGATTTCTGAGACTATATTTTAAACTAGATAAACTCATCTTTAACAGAAAAAGTTTGAAAAATGTATTGTAATTACAATTAATATGTTATAAGGCATTACGTCTAGTAAAAATTGCATTTCTATGTACGTTGATTCAACAAAATATGAAGGAAGTCAAATAGAAGAAAGATGAAAGACCATGCAGAACTAATCCAAATCCTAACAAATTTCATCTATCTTGAACCAAATAGAAAGACAAAGCCAACATAAAAAGAAAGAGTTCATAAAAATGTTTAATTTTATAAACGTTAACTCAAAATAGTCTACACATTTCGTTATAAGTCGTAATTAATATCTGAGACTAAATTGTAAACTAGATAAACTCATCTTTAACAGAAAAAGTTTGAAAAATGTATTGTAATTACAATTAATATGTTCTTAGGAAATACTCTAGTAAAAATTGCATTTCTATGTACGTTA
>NW_020651304.1:23065-23755 GCF_003573695.1 Papaver somniferum | reverse complement strand
ATAAACTCATCTTTAACAGAAAAAGTTTGAAAAATGTATTGTAATTACAATTAATAAGTTCTAAGGCAATACGTCTAGTAAAAATTGCATTTCTATGTACGTTGATTCAAGAAAATATGAAGGAAGTCAGATTTCACAATAGAAGAAAGATGAAACACCATGCAGAACTAATCCAAATCCTAACAAATTTCATCAATCTTGAACCAAATAGAAAGACAAAGCCAACATAAAAAGAAAGAGTTCATAAAAATGTTTAGTTTTATAAACGTTAACTCAAAATAGTTTACACATTTCGTTATAAGTCGCAATTGATTTCTGAGACTAAATTGTAAACTAGATAAACTCATCTTTAACAGAAAAAGTTTGAAAAATGTATTGTAATTACAATTAATATGTTCTAAGGCAATACGTCTAGTAAAAATTGCATTTCTATGTACGTTGATTCAACAAAATATGAAGGAAGTCAAATTTCACAATATAAGAAGGATGAAAGACCATACAGAACTAATCCATATCCTAACAAATTTCATCTATCTTGAATCAAATAGAAAGACAAAGCCTACACAAAATGAAAGAGTTCATAAAAATGTTGAATTTAATATATGTTAACTCAAAAAAGTTTACACATTTCGTTATAAGTCGTAAATTGATTTCTAAGACTAAATTGTAAACTAGATAAACTCATCTTTA
>NW_020651304.1:0-23055 GCF_003573695.1 Papaver somniferum | reverse complement strand
ACACAAAAAGAAAGAGTTCATAAAAATGTTGAATTTAATATATGTTAACTCAAAAAAGTTTACACATTTCGTTATAAGTCAGAAATTTATTTCTGAGATTAAATTGTAAACTAGATAAAGTCATCTTTAACAAAAAAAAGTTTGAAAAATGTATTGTAATTACAATTAATATGTTCTAAGGAAATATGTCTAGTAAAAATTGCATTTCTATGTACATTGTTTCAAGAAAATAATAAGGAAGTCAAATTTCACAATAGAAGAAGGATGAAAGACCATGCAGAACTAATCCAAATCCTAACAAATTTCATCTATCCTGAATCAAATAGAAAGACAAAGCCAACACAAAAAGAAATAGTTCATAAAAATGTTGAATTTTATATACGTTAACTCAAAAAAGTCTACACATTTCGTTATAAGTCGAAAATTGATTTCTGAGACTAAATTTTAAACTAGATAAACTCATCTTTAACAGAAAAAGTTTGAAAAATGTATTGTAATTACAATTAATATGTTATAAGGCATTACGTCTAGTAAAAATTGCATTTCTATGTACGTTGATTCAACAAAATATGAAGGAAGTCAAATTTCACAATAGAAGAAGAATGAAAGACCATGCAGCACTAATCCAAATCCTAAAAAAATTCATCTATCTTGAATCAAATAGAAAGACAAAGCCAACACAAAAAGAAAGAGTTCATAAAAATGTTGAATTTTATATACGTTAACTCAAAAAAGTTGACACATTTCGTTATAAGTCGTAAATTGATTTCTAAGACTAAATTGTAAACTAGATAAACTCATCTTTAACAGAAAAAGTTTGTAAAATGTATTTTAGTTACAATTAATATGTTCTAAGGCAATACGTCTGTAAAAATTGCATTTCTATGTACGTTGATTCAAGAAAATATGAAGGAAGTCAAATTTCAAAATAGAAGAAGGATGAAAGACCATGCAGAACTAATCCAAATCCTAACAAATTTCATCTATCTTGAATCAAATAGAAAGACAAAGCCAACACAAAAAGAAAGAGTTCATAAAAATGTTGAATTTTATATACGTTAACTCAAAAAAGTCTACACATTTCGTTTTAAGTCGGAAATTGATTTCTGAGACTAAATTGTAAACTACATAATCTCATCTTTAACAGAAAAAGTTTGAAAAATGTATTGTAATTACAATTAATATGTTATAAGGCAATACGTCTAGTAAAATTTGCATTTCTATGTACGTTGATTCAACAAAATATGAAGGAAGTCAAATTTCACAATAGAAGAAGAATGATAGACCATGCAGCACTAATCCAAATCCTAAAAAAATTCATCTATCTTGAATCAAATAGAAAGACAAAGCCAACACAAAAAGAAAGAGTTCATAAAAATGTTGAATTTTATATATGTTAACTCAAAAAAGTTGACACATTTCGTTATAAGTCGAAAATTTATTTCTGAGACTAAATTGTAAACTAGATGAACTCATCTTTAACAGAAAAAGTTTGAAAAATGTATTGTAATTACAATTAATATGTTATAAGGCATTACGTCTAGTAAAAATTGCATTTCTATGTATGTTGATTCAACAAAATATGAAGGAAGTCAAATTTCACAATAGAAGAAGAATGAAAGACCATGCAGCACTAATCCAAATCCTAAAAAAATTCATCTATCTTGAATCAAATAGAAAGACAAAGCCAACACAAAAAGAAAGAGTTCATAAAAATGTTGAATTTGATATACGTTAACTCAAAAAAGTTGACACATTTCGTTATAAGTCGAAAATTGATTTCTGAGACTAAATTGTAAACTAGATAAACTCATCTTTAACAGAAAAAGTTTGAAAAATGTATTGTAATTACAATTAATATGTTATAAGGCATTACGTCTAGTAAAAATTGCATTTCTATGCACGTTGATTCAACAAAATATGAAGGAAGTCAAATTTCACAATAGAAGAAGAATGAAAGACCATGCAGCACTATTCCAAATCCTAAAAAAATTCATCTATCTTGAATCAAATAGAAAGACAAAGCCAACACAAAAAGAAAGAGTTCATAAAAATGTTGAATTTTATATACGTTAACTCAAAAAAGTTGACACATTTCGTTATAAGTCGTAAATTGATTTCTAAGACTAAATTGTAAACTAGATAAACTCATCTTTAACCCAAAAAGTTTGTAAAATGTATTGTAGTTACAATTAATATGTTCTAAGGCAATACGTCTAGTAAAAATTGCATTTCTATGTACGTTGATTCAAGAAAATATGAAGGAAGTCAAATTTCACAATAGAAGAAGGATGAAAGACCATGCAGAACTAATCCAAATCCTAACAAATTTCATCTATCTTGAATCAAATAGAAAGACAAAGCCAACACAAAAAGAAAGAGTTCATAAAAATGTTGAATTTTATATACGTTAACTCAAAAAAGTCTACACATTTCTTTATAAGTCGGAAATTAATTTCTGAGACTAAATTGTAAACTAGATAAACTCATCTTTAAAAGAAAAATTTTGAAAAATGTATTGTAATTATAATTAATATGTTCTTAGGCAATACGTCTAGTAAAAATTGCATTTCTATGTACGTTGATTCAAGAAAATATGAAGGAAGTCAAATTTCACAATAGAAGAAGGATGGAACACCATGCAGAACTAATCCAAATCCTAACAAATTTCGTCTATCTTGAATCAAATAGAAAGACAAAGCCAACACAAAAAGAAAGAGTTCATAAAAATGTTGAATTTTATATACGTTAACTCAAAAAAGTCTACACATTTCGTTATAAGTCGAAAATTGATTTCTGAGACTAAATTGTAAACTACATAAACTCATCTTTAACAAGAAAAGTTTGAAAAATGTATTGTAATAACAATTAATCTGTTCTAAGGCCATACATCTAGTAAAAATTGCATTTCTATGTACGTTGATTCAAGAAAATATGAAGGAAGTCAAATTTCACAATAGAAGAAGGAAGAAAGACCATGCAAAACTAATCCAAATCCTAACAAATTTCATCTATCTTGAATCAAATAGAAAGACAAAGCCAACACAAAAAGAAAGAGTTCATAAAAATGTTTAATTTTATATACGTTTACTGAAAAAAGTCTACACATTTCGTTATAAGTCGAAAATTGATTTCTGAGACTAAATTGTAAACTAGATAAACTATTCTTTAACAGAAAAAGTTTGAAAAATGTATTGTAATTACAATTAATATGTTCTAAGGCAATACGTCTAGTAAAAATTGCATTTCTATGTACATTGTTTCAAGAAAATAATAAGTAAGTCAAATTTCACAATAGAAGAAGGATGAAAGACCATGCAGAACTAATCCAAATCCTAACAAATTTCATCTATCTTGAACCAAATAGAAAGACAAAGCCAACATAAAAAGAAAGAGTTCATAAAAATGTTGAATTTTATATACGTTTACTCAAAAAAGTCTACACATTTCGTTATAAGTCGAAAATTGATTTCTGAGACTAAATTGTAAACTAGATAAAGTCATCTTTAACAGAAAAAGTTTGAAAAATGTATTGTAATTACAATTAATATGTTATAAGGCATTACGTCTAGTAAAAATTGCATTTATATGTACGTTGATTCAAGAAAATATGTAGGAAATCAAATTTCACAATAGAAGAAGGATGAAATACAATGCAGAACTAATCCAAATCCTAACAAATTTCATCTATCTTGAATCAAATAGAAAGACAAAGCCAACACAAAAAGAAAGAGTTCATAAAAATGTTGAATTTTATATACGTTAACTCAAAAAAGTCTACACATTTCGTTTTAAGCCGGAAATTGATTTCTGAGAGTAAATTGTAAACTATATAATCTCATCTGTAACAGAAAAAGTTTGAAAAATGTATTGTAATTACAATTAATATGTTCTTAGGCAATACGTCTAGTACAAATTGCATTTCTATGTACGTTGATTCAAGAAAATATGAACGAAGTCAAATTTCACAATAGAAGAAGGATGAAAGACCATGCAGAACTAATCCAAATCCTAACAAATTTCATCTATCTTGAATCAATTAGAAAGACAAAGCCAACACAAAAAGAAAGAGTTCATAAAAATGTTGAATTTTATATACGTTAACTCAAAAAAGTCTACACATTTCGTTTTAAGTCGGAAATTGATTTCTGAGACTAAATTGTAAACTAGATAATCTCATCTTTAACAGAAAAAGTTTGAAAAATGTATTGTAATTACAATTACTATGTTCTAAGGCAATACGTCTAGTAAAAATTGCATTTCTATGTACATTGTTTCAAGAAAATAATAAGGAAGTCGAATTTCACAATAGAAGAAGGATGAAATACAATGCAGAACTAATCCAAATCCTAACAAATTTCATCTATCTTGAATCAAATAGAAAGACAAAGCCAACACAAAAAGAAAGAGTTCATAAAAATGTTGAATTTTATATACGTTAACTCAAAAAAGTCTACACATTTCGTTTTAAGTCGGAAATTGATTTCTGAGACTAAATTGTAAACTACATAATCTCATCTTTAACAGAAAAAGTTTGAAAAATGTATTGTAATTACAATTAATATGTTATAAGGCATTACGTCTAGTAAAAATTGCATTTCTATGTACGTTGATTCAACAAAATATGAAGGAAGTCAAATTTCACAATAGAAGAAGGATGAAAGACCATGCAACACTAATCCAAATCCTAAAAAAAATTCATCTATCTTGAATCAAATAGAAAGACAAAGCCAACACAAAAAGAAAGAGTTCATAAAAATGTTGAATTTTATATACGTTAACTCAAAAAAGTTGACACATTTTGTTATAAGTTGAAAATTGATTTCTGAGACTAAATTGTAAACTAGATAAACTCATCTTTAACAGAAAAAGTTTGAAAAATGTATGGTAATTACAATTAATATGTTATAAGGCATTACGTCTAGTAAAAATTGCATTTCTATGTACGTTGATTCAACAAAATATGAAGGAATTCAAATTTCACAATAGAAGAAGAATGAAAGACCATGCAGCACTAATCCAAATCCTAAAAAAGTTCATCTATCTTAAATCAAATAGAAAGACAAATCCAACACAAAAAGAAAGAGTTCATAAAAATGTTGAATTTTATATACGTTAACTCAAAAAAGTTGACACGTTTCGTTATAAGTCGTAAATTGATTTCTAAGACTAAATTGTAAAATAGATAAACTAATATTTAACAGAAAAAGTTTGTAAAATGTATTGTAGTTACAATTAATATGTTCTAAGGCAATACGTCTAGTAAAAATTGCATTTCTATGTACGTTGGTTCAAGAAAATATGAAGGAAGTCAAATTTCACAATAGAAGAAGGATGAAATACCATGCAGAACTAATCCAAATCCTAACAAATTTCATCTATCTTGAATCAAATAGAAAGACAAAGCCAACACAAAAAGAAAGAGTTCATAAAAATGTTGAATTTTATATACGTTAACTCAAAAAAGTCTACACATTTCGTTTTAAGTCGGAAATTGATTTCTGAGACTAAATTGTAAACTACATAATCTCATCTTTAACAGAAAAAGTTTGAAAAATGTATTGTAATTACAATTAATATGTTATAAGGCATTACGTCTAGTAAAAATTGCATTTCTATGTACGTTGATTCAACAAAATATGAAGGAAGTCAAATTTCACAATAGAAGAAGAATGAAAGACCATGCATCACTAATCCAAATCCTAAAAAATTTCATCTATCTTGAATCAAATAGAAAGACAAAGCCAACACAAAAAGAAAGAGTTCATAAAAATGTTGAATTTTATATACGTTAACTCAAAAAAGTTGACACATTTCGTTATAAGTCGAAAATTGATTTCTGAGACTAAATTGTAAACTAGATGAACTCATCTTTAACAGAAAAAGTTTGAAAAATGTATTGTAATTACAATTAATATGTTATAAGGCATTACGTCTAGTAAAAATTGCATTTCTATGTACGTTGATTCAACAAAATATGAAGGAAGTCAAATTTCACAATAGAAGAAGAATGATAGACCATGCAGCACTAATCCAAATCCTAAAAAAATTCATCTATCTTGAATCAAATAGAAAGACAAAGCCAACACAAAAAGAAAGAGTTCATAAAAATGTTGAATTTTATATATGTTAACTCAAAAAAGTTGACACATTTCGTTATAAGTCGAAAATTTATTTCTGAGACTAAATTGTAAACTAGATGAACTCATCTTTAACAGAAAAAGTTTGAAAAATGTATTGTAATTACAATTAATATGTTATAAGGCATTACGTCTAGTAAAAATTGCATTTCTATGTATGTTGATTCAACAAAATATGAAGGAAGTCAAATTTCACAATAGAAGAAGAATGAAAGACCATGCAGCACTAATCCAAATCCTAAAAAAATTCATCTATCTTGAATCAAATAGAAAGACAAAGCCAACACAAAAAGAAAGAGTTCATAAAAATGTTGAATTTAATATATGTTAACTCAAAAAAGTTTACACATTTCGTTATAAGTCAGAAATTATTTCTGAGATTAAATTGTAAACTAGATAAAGTCATCTTTAACAAAAAAAGTTTGAAAAATGTATTGTAATTACAATTAATATGTTCTAAGGAAATATGTCTAGTAAAAATTGCATTTCTATGTACATTGTTTCAAGAAAATAATAAGGAAGTCAAATTTCACAATAGAAGAAGGATGAAAGACCATGCAGAACTAATCCAAATCCTAACAAATTTCATCTATCCTGAATCAAATAGAAAGACAAAGCCAACACAAAAAGAAATAGTTCATAAAAATGTTGAATTTTATATACGTTAACTCAAAAAAGTCTACACATTTCGTTTTAAGTCGGAAATTGATTTCTGAGACTAAATTGTAAACTAGATGAACTCATCTTTAACAGAAAAAGTTTGAAAAATGTATTGTAATTACAATTAATATGTTATAAGGCATTACGTCTAGTAAAAATTGCATTTCTATGTACGTTGATTCAACAAAATATGAAGGAAGTCAAATTTCACAATAGAAGAAGAATGATAGACCATGCAGCACTAATCCAAATCCTAAAAAAATTCATCTATCTTGAATCAAATAGAAAGACAAAGCCAACACAAAAAGAAAGAGTTCACAAAAATGTTGAATTTTATATATGTTAACTCAAAAAAGTTGACACATTTCGTTATAAGTCGAAAATTTATTTCTGAGACTAAATTGTAAACTAGATGAACTCATCTTTAACAGAAAAAGTTTGAAAAATGTATTGTAATTACAATTAATATGTTATAAGGCATTACGTCTAGTAAAAATTGCATTTCTATGTACGTTGATTCAACAAAATATGAAGGAAGTCAAATTTCACAATAGAAGAAGAATGAAAGACCATGCAGCACTAATCCAAATCCTAAAAAAATTCATCTATCTTGAATCAAATAGAAAGACAAAGCCAACACAAAAACAAAGAGTTCATAAAAATGTTGAATTTTATATACGTTAACTCAAAAAAGTTGACACATTTCGTTATAAGTCGTAAATTGATTTCTAAGACTAAATTGTAAACTAGATAAACTCATCTTTAACAGAAAAAGTTTGTAAAATGTATTGTAGTTACAATTAATATGTTCTAAGGCAATACGTCTAGTAAAAATTGCATTTCTATGTACGTTGATTCAAGAAAACATGAAGGAAGTCAAATTTCACAATAGAAGAATGATGAAAGACCATGCAGAACTAATCCAAATCCTAACAAATTTCATCTATCTTGAATCAAATAGAAAGACAAAGCCAACACAAAAAGAAAGAGTTCATAAAAATGTTGAATTTTATATACGTTAACTCAAAAAAGTCTACACATTTCGTTTTAAGTCGGAAATTGATTTCTGAGACTAAATTGTAAACTACATAATCTCATCTTTAACAGAAAAAGTTTGAAAAATGTATTGTAATTACAATTAATATGTTATAAGGCAATACGTCTAGTAAAAATTGCATTTCTATGTACGTTAATTCAACAAAATATGAAGGAAGTCAAATTTCACAATAGAAGAAGAATGAAAGACCATGCAGCACTAATCCAAATCCTAAAAAAATTCATCTATCTTGAATCAAATAGAAAGACCAAGCCAACACAAAAAGAAAGAGTTCATAAAAATGTTGAATTTTATATACGTTAACTCAAAAAAGTTGACACATTTCGTTATAAGTCGAAAATTGATTTCTGAGACTAAATTGTAAACTAGATAAACTCATCTTTAACAGAAAAAGTTTGAAAAATGTATTGTAATTACAATTAATATGTTATAAGGCATTACGTCTAGTAAAAATTGCATTTCTATGTACGTTGATTCAAGAAAATATGAAGGAAGTCAAATTTCACAATAGAAGAAGGATGAAAGACCATGCAACACTAATACAAATCCTAAAAAAATTCATCTATCTTGAATCAAATAGAAAGACAAAGCCAATACAAAAAGAAAGAGTTCATAAAAATGTTGAATTTTATATACGTTAACTCAAAAAGTCTACACATTTCGTTTTAAGTCGGAAATTGATTTCTGAGACTAAATTGTAAACTACATAATCTCATCTTTAACAGAAAAAGTTTGAAAAATGTATTGTAATTACAATTAATATGTTCTAAGGCAATACGTCTAGTAAAAATTGCATTTCTATGTACGTTGATTCAACAAAATATGAAGGAAGTCAAATTTCACAATATAAGAAGGATGAAAGACCATGCAGAACTAATCCAAATCCTAACAAATTTCATCTATCTTGAATCAAATAGAAAGACAAATCCAACACAAAAAGAAAGAGTTCATAAAAATGTTGAATTTTATATACGTTAACTCAAAAAAGTCTACACATTTCGTTTTAAGTCGGGAATTGATTTCTGAGACTAAATTGTAAACTACATAATCTCATCTTTAACAGAAAAAGTTTGAAAAATGTATTGTAATTACAATTAATATGTTATAAGGCAATACGTCTAGTAAAAATTGCATTTCTATGTACGTTGATTCAACAAAATATGAAGGAAGTCAAATTTCACAATAGAAGAAGAATGAAAGACCATGCAGCAATAATCCAAATCCTAAAAAAATGCATCTATCTTGAATCCAATAGAAAGACAAAGCCAACACAAAAAGAAAGAGTTCATAAAAATGTTGAATTTTATATACGTTAACTCAAAAAAGTTGACACATTTCGTTATAAGTCGAAAATTGATTTCTGAGACTAAATTGTAAACTAGATGAACTCATCTTTAACAGAAAAAGTTTGAAAAATGTATTGTAATTACAATTAATATGTTATAAGGCATTACGTCTAGTAAAAATTGCATTTCTATGTACGTTGATTCAACAAAATATGAAGGAAGTCAAATTTCACAATAGAAGAAGAATGATAGACCATGCAGCACTAATCCAAATCCTAAAAAAATTCATCTATCTTGAATCAAATAGAAAGACAAAGCCAACACAAAAAGAAAGAGTTCATAAAAATGTTGAATTTTATATATGTTAACTCAAAAAAGTTGACACATTTCGTTATAAGTCGAAAATTTATTTCTGAGACTAAATTGTAAACTAGATGAACTCATCTTTAACAGAAAAAGTTTGAAAAATGTATTGTAATTACAATTAATATGTTATAAGGCATTACGTCTAGTAAAAATTGCATTTCTATGTATGTTGATTCAACAAAATATGAAGGAAGTCAAATTTCACAATAGAAGAAGAATGAAAGACCATGCAGCACTAATCCAAATCCTAAAAAAATTCATCTATCTTGAATCAAATAGAAAGACAAAGCCAACACAAAAAGAAAGAGTTCATAAAAATGTTGAATTTGATATACGTTAACTCAAAAAAGTTGACACATTTCGTTATAAGTCGAAAATTGATTTCTGAGACTAAATTGTAAACTAGATAAACTCATCTTTAACAGAAAAAGTTTGAAAAATGTATTGTAATTACAATTAATATGTTATAAGGCATTACGTCTAGTAAAAATTGCATTTCTATGCACGTTGATTCAACAAAATATGAAGGAAGTCAAATTTCACAATAGAAGAAGAATGAAAGACCATGCAGCACTATTCCAAATCCTAAAAAAATTCATCTATCTTGAATCAAATAGAAAGACAAAGCCAACACAAAAAGAAAGAGTTCATAAAAATGTTGAATTTTATATACGTTAACTCAAAAAAGTTGACACATTTCGTTATAAGTCGTAAATTGATTTCTAAGACTAAATTGTAAACTAGATAAACTCATCTTTAACCCAAAAAGTTTGTAAAATGTATTGTAGTTACAATTAATATGTTCTAAGGCAATACGTCTAGTAAAAATTGCATTTCTATGTACGTTGATTCAAGAAAATATGAAGGAAGTCAAATTTCACAATAGAAGAAGGATGAAAGACCATGCAGAACTAATCCAAATCCTAACAAATTTCATCTATCTTGAATCAAATAGAAAGACAAAGCCAACACAAAAAGAAAGAGTTCATAAAAATGTTGAATTTTATATACGTTAACTCAAAAAAGTCTACACATTTCGTTTTAAGTCGGAAATTGATTTCTGAGACTAAATTGTAAACTACATAATCTCATCTTTAACACAAAAAGTTTGAAAAATGTATTGTAATTACAATTAATATGTTATAAGGCATTACGTCTAGTAAAAATTGCATTTCTATGTACGTTGATTCAACAAAATATGAAGGAAGTCAAATTTCACAATAGAAGAAGAATGAAAGACCATGCAGCACTAATCCAAATCCTAAAAAATTTCATCTATCTTGAATCAAATAGAAAGACAAAGCCAACACAAAAAGAAAGAGTTCATAAAAATGTTGAATTTTATATACGTTAACTCAAAAAAGTCTACACATTTCGTTATAAGTCGAAAATTGATTTCTGAGACTAATTGTAAACTAGATAAACTCATCTTTAACAGAAAATGTTTGAAAAATGTATTGTAATTACAATTAATATGTTCTAAGGCAATACGTCTAGTAAAAATTGCATTTCTATGTACGTTGATTCAACAAAATATGAAGGAAGTCAAATTTCACAATAGAAGAAGGATGAAATACCTTGCAGAACTAATCCAAATCCTAACCAATTTCATCTATCTTGAATCAAATAGAAAGACAAAGCCAACACAAAAAGAAAGAGTTCATAAAAATGTTGAATTTAATATATGTTAACTCAAAAAAGTTTACACATTTCGTTATAAGTCAGAAATTTATTTCTGAGATTAAATTGTAAACTAGATAAAGTCATCTTTAACAAAAAAAGTTTGAAAAATGTATTGTAATTACAATTAATATGTTCTAAGGAAATATGTCTAGTAAAAATTGCATTTCTATGTACATTGTTTCAAGAAAATAATAAGGAAGTCAAATTTCACAATAGAAGAAGGATGAAAGACAATGCAGAACTAATCCAAATCCTAACAAATTTCATCTATCCTGAATCAAATAGAAAGACAAAGCCAACACAAAAAGAAATAGTTCATAAAAATGTTGAATTTTATATACGTTAACTCAAAAAAGTCTACACATTTCGTTTTAAGTCGGAAATTGATTTCTGAGACTAAATTGTAAACTAGATGAACTCATCTTTAACAGAAAAAGTTTGAAAAATGTATTGTAATTACAATTAATATGTTGTAAGGCATTACGTCTAGTAAAAATTGCATTTCTATGTACGTTGATTCAACAAAATATGAAGGAAGTCAAATTTCACAATAGAAGAAGAATGATAGACCATGCAGCACTAATCCAAATCCTAAAAAAATTCATCTATCTTGATTCAAATAGAAAGACAAAGCCAACACAAAAAGAAAGAGTTCATAAAAATGTTGAATTTTATATATGTTAACTCAAAAAAGTTGACACATTTCGTTATAAGTCGAAAATTTATTTCTGAGACTAAATTGTAAACTAGATGAACTCATCTTTAACAGAAAAAGTTTGAAAAATGTATTGTAATTACAATTAATATGTTATAAGGCATTACGTCTAGTAAAAATTGCATTTCTATGTATGTTGATTCAACAAAATATGAAGGAAGTCAAATTTCACAATAGAAGAAGAATGAAAGACCATGCAGCACTAATCCAAATCCTAAAAAAATTCATCTATCTTGAATCAAATAGAAAGACAAAGCCAACACAAAAAGAAAGAGTTCATAAAAATGTTGAATTTAATATATGTTAACTCAAAAAAGTTTACACATTTCGTTATAAGTCAGAAATTATTTCTGAGATTAAATTGTAAACTAGATAAAGTCATCTTTAACAAAAAAAGTTTGAAAAATGTATTGTAATTACAATTAATATGTTCTAAGGAAATATGTCTAGTAAAAATTGCATTTCTATGTACATTGTTTCAAGAAAATAATAAGGAAGTCAAATTTCACAATAGAAGAAGGATGAAAGACCATGCAGAACTAATCCAAATCCTAACAAATTTCATCTATCCTGAATCAAATAGAAAGACAAAGCCAACACAAAAAGAAATAGTTCATAAAAATGTTGAATTTTATATACGTTAACTCAAAAAAGTCTACACATTTCGTTTTAAGTCGGAAATTGATTTCTGAGACTAAATTGTAAACTAGATGAACTCATCTTTAACAGAAAAAGTTTGAAAAATGTATTGTAATTACAATTAATATGTTATAAGGCATTACGTCTAGTAAAAATTGCATTTCTATGTACGTTGATTCAACAAAATATGAAGGAAGTCAAATTTCACAATAGAAGAAGAATGATAGACCATGCAGCACTAATCCAAATCCTAAAAAAATTCATCTATCTTGAATCAAATAGAAAGACAAAGCCAACACAAAAAGAAAGAGTTCACAAAAATGTTGAATTTTATATATGTTAACTCAAAAAAGTTGACACATTTCGTTATAAGTCGAAAATTTATTTCTGAGACTAAATTGTAAACTAGATGAACTCATCTTTAACAGAAAAAGTTTGAAAAATGTATTGTAATTAGAATTAATATGTTATAAGGCATTACGTCTAGTAAAAATTGCATTTCTATGTACGTTGATTCAACAAAATATGAAGGAAGTCAAATTTCACAATATAAGAAGGATGAAAGACCATGCAGAACTAATCCAAATCCTAACAAATTTCATCTATCTTGAATCAAATAGAAAGACAAAGCCAACACAAAAAGAAAGAGTTCATAAAAATGTTGAATTTTATATACGTTAACTCAAAAAAGTCTACACATTTCGTTTTAAGTCGGAAATTGATTTCTGAGACTAAATTGTAAACTACATAATCTCATCTTTAACAGAAAAAGTTTGAAAAATGTATTGTAATTACAATTAATATGTTATAAGGCATTACGTCTAGTAAAAATTGCATTTCTATGTACGTTGATTCAACAAAATATG
This sequence comes from Papaver somniferum, assembly GCF_003573695.1. Taxonomy (NCBI): domain Eukaryota; kingdom Viridiplantae; phylum Streptophyta; class Magnoliopsida; order Ranunculales; family Papaveraceae; genus Papaver; species Papaver somniferum. Next base: position 9,643 of record NW_020651304.1, on the reverse strand, counting down.
AAGGAAGTCAAATTTCACAATAGAAGAAGGATGAAAGACCATGCAACACTAATCCAAATCCTAAAAAAAATTCATCTATCTTGAATCAAATAGAAAGACAAAGCCAACACAAAAAGAAAGAGTTCATAAAAATGTTGAATTTTATATACGTTAACTCAAAAAAGTTGACACATTTCTTTATAAGTCGTAAATTGATTTCTGAGACTAAATTGTAAACTAGATAAACTCATCTTTAACAGAAAAAGTTTGTAAAATGTATTGTAGTTACAATTAATATGTTCTAAGGCAATACGTCTAGTAAAAATTGCGTTTCTATGTACGTTGATTCAACAAAATATGAAGGAAGTCAAATTTCACAATAGAAGAAGAATGAAAGACCATGCAGCACTAATACAAATCCTAAAAAAATTCATCTATCTTGAATCAAATAGAAAGACAAAGCCAACACAAAAAGAAAGAGTTCATAAAAATGTTGAATTTTATATACGTTAACTCAAAAAAGTCTACACATTTCGTTTTAATTCGGAAATTGATTTCTGAGACTAAATTGTACACTACATAATCTCATCTTTAACAGAAAAAGTTTGAAAAATGTATTGTAATTACAATTAATATGTTATAAGGCAATACGTCTAGTAAAAATTGCATTTCTATGTACGTTGATTCAAGAAAATATGAAGGAAGTCAAATTTCACTTTAGAAGAAGGATGAAAGACCATGCAGAACTAATCCAAATCCTAACAAATTTCATCTATCTTGAATCAAATAGAAAGACAAAGCCAACACAAAAAGAAAGAGTTCATAAAAATGTTGAATTTTATATACGTTAACTCAAAAAAGTCTACACATTTCGTTTTAAGTCGGAAATTGATTTCTGAGACTAAATTGTAAACTACATAATCTCATCTTTAACAGAAAAAGTTTGAAAAATGTATTGTAATTACAATTAATATGTTATAAGGCAATACGTCTAGTAAAAATTGCATTTCTATGTACGTTGATTCAACAAAATATGAAGGAAGTCAAATTTCACAATAGAAGAAGAATGAAAGACCATGCAGCACTAATCCAAATCCTAAAAAATTTCATCTATCTTGAATCAAATAGAAAGACAAAGCCAACACAAAAAGAAAGAGTTCATAAAAATGTTGAATTTTATATACGTTAACTCAAAAAAGTCTACACATTTCGTTTTAAGTCGGAAATTGATTTCTGAGACTAAATTGTAAACTACATAATCTCATCTTTAACAGAAAAAGTTTGAAAAATGTATTGTAATTACAATTAATATGTTATAAGGCAATACGTCTAGTAAAAATTGTATTTCTATGTGCGTTGATTCAATAAAATATGAAGGAAGTCAAATTTCACAATAGAAGAAGAATGAAAGACCATGCAGCACTAATCCAAATCCTAAAAAAATTCATCTATCTTGAATCAAATAGAAATACAAAGCCAACACAAAAAGAAAGAGTTCATAAAAATGTTGAATTTTATATACGTTAACTCAAAAAAGTTGACACATTTCGTTATAAGTCGTAAATTGATTTCTAAGACTAAATTGTAAACTAGATAAACTCATCTTTAACAGAAAAAGTTTGTAAAATGTATTGTAGTTACAATTAATATGTTCTAAGGCAATACGTCTAGTAAAGATTGCATTTCTATGTACGTTGATTCAAGAAAATATGAAGGAAGTCAGGTTTCACAATAGAAGAAGGATGAAAGACCATGCAGCACTAATCCAAATCCTAACAAATTTCATCTATCTTGAATCAAATAGAAAGACAAAGCCAACACAAAAAGAAAGAGTTCATAAAAATGTTGAATTTTATATACGTTAACTCAAAAAAGTCTACACATTTCGTTTTAAGTCGGAAATTGATTTCTGAGACTAAATTGTAAACTACATAATCTCGTCTTTAACAGAAAAAGTTTGAAAAATGTATTGTAATTACAATTAATATGTTATAAGGCAATACGTCTAGTAAAAAATTGCATTTCTATGTACGTTGATTCAACAAAATATGAAGGAAGTCAAATTTCACAATAGAAGAAGAATGAAAGACCATGCAGCACTAATCCAAATCCTAAAAAAATTCATCTATCTTGAATCAAATAGAAAGACAAAGCCAACACAAAAAGAAAGAGTTCATAAAAATGTTGAATTTTATATACGTTAACTCAAAAAAGTTGACACATTTCGTTATAAGTCGTAAATTGATTTCTAAGACTAAATTGTAAAGTGGATAAACTCATCTTTAACAGAAAAAGTTTGTAAAATGTATTGTAGTTACAATTAATATGTTCTAAGGCAATACGTCTAGTAAAAATTGCATTTCTATGTACGTTGATTCAAGAAAATATGAAGGAAGTCAAATTTCACAATAGAAGAAGAATGAAAGACCATGCAGCACTAATCCAAATCCTAAAAAAATTCATCTATCTTGAATCAAATAAAAAGATAAAGCCAACACAAAAAGAAAGAGTTCATAAAAATGTTGAATTTGATATACGTTAACTCAAAAAAGTTGACACATTTCGTTATAAGTCGAAAATTGATTTCTGAGACTAAATTGTAAACTAGATAAACTCATCTTTAACAGAAAAAGTTTGAAAAATGTATTGTAATTACAATTAATATGTCATAAGGCATTACGTCTAGTAAAAATTGCATTTCTATGCACGTTGATTCAACAAAATATGAAGGAAGTCAAATTTCACAATAGAAGAAGAATGAAAGACCATGCAGCACTAATCCAAATCCTAAAATAATTCATCTATCTTGAATCAAATAGAAAGACAAAGCCAACACAAAAAGAAAGAGTTCATAAAAATGTTGAATTTTATATACGTTAACTCAAAAAAGTTGACACATTTCGTTATAAGTCGTAAATTGATTTCTAAGACTAAATTGTAAACTAGATAAACTCATCTTTAACAGAAAAAGTTTGTAAAATGTATTGTAGTTACAATTAATATGTTCTAAGGCAATACGTCTAGTAAAAATTGCATTTCTATGTACGTTGATTCAAGAAAATATGAAGGAAGTCAAATTTCACAATAGAAGAAGGATGAAAGACCATGCAGAACTAATCCAAATCCTAACAAATTACATCTATCTTGAATCAAATAGAAAGACAAAGCCAACACAAAAAGAAAGAGTTCATAAAAATGTTGAATTTTATATACGATAACTCAAAAAAGTCTACACATTTCGTTATAAGTCGGAAATTGATTTCTGAGACTAAATTGTAAACTAGATAGACTCATCTTTAACAGAAAAAGTTTGAAAAATGTATTGTAATTACAATTAATATGTTCTAAGGCAATACGTCTAGTAAAAATTGCATTTTTATGTACGTTGATTGAAGAAAATATGAAGGAAGTCAAATTTCACAATAGAAGAAGGATGAAAGACCATGCAGAACTAATCCAAATCCTAACAAATTTCATCTATCTTGAATCAAATAGAAAGACAAATCCAACACAAAAAGAAAGAGTTCATAAAAATGTTGAATTTTATATACGTTAACTCAAAAAAGTTGACACATTTCGTTATAAGTCGAAAATTGATTTCTGAGACTAAATTGTAAACTAGATAAACTCATCTTTAACCGAAAAAGTTTGAAAAATGTATTGTAATTACAATTAATATGTTATAAGGCATTACGTCTAGTAAAAATTGCATTTCTATGTACGTTGATTCAACAAAATATGAAGGAAGTCAAATTTCACAATAGAAGAAGAATGAAAGACCATGCAGCACTAATCCAAATCCTAAAAAAATTCATCTATCTTGAATCAAATAGAAAGACAAAGCCAACACAAAAAGAAAGAGTTCATAAAAATGTTGAATTTTATATACGTTAACTCAAAAAAGTTGACACATTTCGTTGTAAGTCGTAAATTGATTTCTAAGACTAAATTGTAAACCAGATAAACTCATCTTTAATAGAAAAAGTTTGTAAAATGTATTGTAGTTACAATTAATATGTTCTAAGGCAATACGTCTAGTAAAAATTGCATTTCTATGTACGTTGATTCAAGAAAATATGAAGGAAGTCAAATTTCACAATAGAAGAAGGATGAAAGACCATGCAGAACTAATCCAAATCCTAACAAATTTCATCTATCTTGAATCAAATAGAAAGACAAAGCCAACACAAAAAGAAAGAGTTCATAAAAATGTTGAATTTTATATACGTTAACTCAAAAAAGTCTACACATTTCGTTTTAAGTCGGAAATTGATTTCTGAGACTAAATTGTAAACTACATAATCTCATCTTTAACAGAAAAAGTTTGAAAAATGTATTGTAATTACAATTAATATGTTATAAGGCATTACGTCTAGTAAAAAATGCATTTCTATGTACGTTGATTCAACAAAATATGAAGGAAGTCAAATTTCACAATAGAAGAAGAATGAAAGACCATGCAGCACTAATCCAAATCCTAAAAAATTTCATCTATCTTGAATCAAATAGAAAGACAAAGCCAACACAAAAAGAAAGAGTTCATAAAAATGTTGAATTTTATATACGTTAACTCAAAAAAGTTGACACATTTCGTTATAAGTCGAAAATTTATTTCTGAGACTAAATTGTAAACTAGATAAAGTCATCTTTAACAAAAAAAATTTGAGAAATGTATTGTAATTACAATTAATATGGTCTAAGGCAATACGTCTAGTAAAAATTGCATTTCTATGTACGTTGATTCAACAAAATATGAAGGAAGTCAAATTTCACAATAGAAGAAGAATGAAAGACCATGCAGCACTAATCCAAATCCTAACAAATTTCATCTATCTTGAATCAAATAGAAAGACAAAGCCAACACAAAAAGAAAGAGTTCATAAAAATGTTGAATTTTATATACGTTAACTCAAAAAAGTTGACACATTTCGTTATAAGTCGTAAATTGATTTCTAAGACTAAATTGTAAACTAGATAAACTCATCTTTAACAGAAAAAGTTTGTAAAATGTATTTTAGTTACAATTAATATGTTCTAAGGCAATACGTCTGTAAAAATTGCATTTCTATGTACGTTGATTCAAGAAAATATGAAGGAAGTCAAATTTCAAAATAGAAGAAGGATGAAAGACCATGCAGAACTAATCCAAATCCTAACAAATTTCATCTATCTTGAATCAAATAGAAAGACAAAGCCAACACAAAAAGAAAGAGTTCATAAAAATGTTGAATTTTATATACGTTAACTCAAAAAAGTCTACACATTTCGTTTTAAGTCGGAAATTGATTTCTGAGACTAAATTGTAAACTACATAATCTCATCTTTAACAGAAAAAGTTTGAAAAATGTATTGTAATTACAATTAATATGTTATAAGGCAATACGTCTAGTAAAATTTGCATTTCTATGTACGTTGATTCAACAAAATATGAAGGAAGTCAAATTTCACAATAGAAGAAGAATGATAGACCATGCAGCACTAATCCAAATCCTAAAAAAATTCATCTATCTTGAATCAAATAGAAAGACAAAGCCAACACAAAAAGAAAGAGTTCATAAAAATGTTGAATTTTATATATGTTAACTCAAAAAAGTTGACACATTTCGTTATAAGTCGAAAATTTATTTCTGAGACTAAATTGTAAACTAGATGAACTCATCTTTAACAGAAAAAGTTTGAAAAATGTATTGTAATTACAATTAATATGTTATAAGGCATTACGTCTAGTAAAAATTGCATTTCTATGTATGTTGATTCAACAAAATATGAAGGAAGTCAAATTTCACAATAGAAGAAGAATGAAAGACCATGCAGCACTAATCCAAATCCTAAAAAAATTCATCTATCTTGAATCAAATAGAAAGACAAAGCCAACACAAAAAGAAAGAGTTCATAAAAATGTTGAATTTTATATACGTTAACTCAAAAAAGTTGACACATTTCGTTATAAGTCGTAAATTGATTTCTAAGAGTAAATTGTAAACTAGATAAACTCATCTTTAACAGAAAAAGTTTGTAAAATGTATTGTAGTTACAATTAATATGTTCTAAGGCAATACGCCTAGTAAAAATTGCATTTCTATGTACGTTGATTCAAGAAAATATGAAGGAAGTCAAATTTCACAATAGAAGAAGGATGAAAGACCATGCAGAACTAATCCAAATCCTAACAAATTTCATCTATCTTGAATCAAATAGAAAGACAAAGCCAACACAAAAAGAAAGAGTTCATAAAAATGTTGAATTTTATATACGTTAACTCAAAAAAGTCTACACATTTCGTTATAAGTCGAAAATTGATTTCTGAGACTAAATTGTAAACTAGATAAACTCATCTTTAACAGAAAAAGTTTGAAAAATGTATTGTAATTACAATTAATATGTTATAAGGCATTACGTCTAGTAAAAATTGCATTTCTATGTACGTTGATTCAACAAAATATGAAGGAAGTCAAATTTCACAATAGAAGAAGAATGAAAGACCATGCAGCACTAATCCAAATCCTAAAAAATTTCATCTATCTTGAATCAAATAGAAAGACAAAGCCAACACAAAAAGAAAGAGTTCATAAAAATGTTGAATTTTATATACGTTAACTCAAAAAAGTCTACACATTTCGTTTTAAGTCGGAAATTGATTTCTGAGACTAAATTGTAAACTACATAATCTCATCTTTAACAGAAAAAGTTTGAAAAATGTATTGTAATTACAATTAATATGTTATAAGGCAATACGTCTAGTAAAAATTGTATTTCTATGTGCGTTGATTCAATAAAATATGAAGGAAGTCAAATTTCACAATAGAAGAAGAATGAAAGACCATGCAGCACTAATCCAAATCCTAAAAAAATTCATCTATCTTGAATCAAATAGAAATACAAAGCCAACACAAAAACAAAGAGTTCATAAAAATGTTGAATTTTATATACGTTAACTCAAAAAAGTTGACACATTTCGTTATAAGTCGTAAATTGATTTCTAAGACTAAATTGTAAACTAGATAAACTCATCTTTAACAGAAAAAGTTTTTAAAATGTATTGTAGTTACAATTAATATGTTCTAAGGCAATACGTCTAGTAAAAATTGCATTTCTATGTACGTTGATTCAACAAAATATGAAGGAAGTCAAATTTCACAATAGAAGAAGAATGAAAGACCATGCAGCACTAATCCAAATCCTAAAAAAATTCATCTATCTTGAATCAAATAGAAAGATAAAGCCAACACAAAAAGAAAGAGTTCATAAAAATGTTGAATTTTATATACGTTAACTCAAAAAAGTTGACACATTTCGTTATAAGTCGAAAATTGATTTCTGAGACTAAATTGTAAACTAGATAAACTCATCTTTAACAGAAAAAGTTTGAAAAATGTATTGTAATTACAATTAATATGTTATAAGGCATTACGTCTAGTAAAAATGCATTTCTATGTACGTTGATTCAACAAAATATGAAGGAAGTCAAATTTCACAATAGAAGAAGAATGAAAGACCATCCAGCACTAATCCAAATCCTAAAAAAATTCATCTATCTTGAATCAAATAGAAAGACAAAGCCAACACAAAAAGAAAGAGTTCATAAAAATGTTGAATTTTATATACGTTAACTCAAAAAAGTTGACACATTTCGTTATAAGTCGTAAATTGATTTCTAAGACTAAATTGTAAACTAGATAAACTCATCTTTAACAGAAAAATTTTGTAAAATGTATTGTAGTTACAATTAATATGTTCTAAGGCAATACGTCTGTAAAAATTGCATTTCTATGTACGTTGATTCAAGAAAATATGAAGGAAGTCAAATTTCACAATAGAAGAAGGATGAAAGACCATGCAGAACTAATCCAAATCCTATCAAATTTCATCTATCTTGAATCAAATAGAAACACAAAGCCAACACAAAAAGAAAGAGTTCATAAAAATGTTGAATTTTATATACGTTAACTCAAAAAAGTCTACACATTTCGTTTTAAGTCGGAAATTGATTTCTGAGACTAAATTGTAAACTACATAATCTCATCTTTAACAGAAAAAGTTTGAAAAATGTATTGTAATTACAATTAATATGTTATAAGGCAATACGTCTAGTAAAAATTGCATTTCTATGTACGTTGATTCAACAAAATATGAAGGAAGTCAAATTTCACAATAGAAGAAGAATGAAAGACCATGCAGCACTAATGCAAATCCTAAAAAATTTCATCTATCTTGAATCAAATAGAAAGACAAAGCCAACACAAAAAGAAAGAGTTCATAAAAATGTTGAATTTTATATACGTTAACTCAAAAAAGTCTACACATTTCGTTTTAAGTCGGAAATTGATTTCTGAGACTAAATTGTAAACTACATAATCTCATCTTTAACAGAAAAAGTTTGAAAAATGTATTGTAATTACAATTAATATGTTATAAGGCAATACGTCTAGTAAAAATTGCATTTCTATGTACGTTGATTCAACAAAATATGAAGGAAGTCAAATTTCACAATAGAAGAAGAATGAAAGACCATGCAGCACTAATCCAAATCCTAAAAAAATTCATCTATCTTGAATCAAATAGAAATACAAAGCCAACACAAAAAGAAAGAGTTCATAAAAATGTTGAATTTTATATACGTTAACTCAAAAAAGTTGACACATTTCGTTATAAGTCGTAAATTGATTTCTAAGACTAAATTGTAAACTAGATAAACTCATCTTTAACAGAAAAAGTTTATAAAATGTATTGTAGTTACAATTAATATGTTCTAAGGCAATACGTCTAGTAAAAATTGCATTTCTATGTACGTTGATTCAACAAAATATGAAGGAAGTCAAATTTCACAATAGAAGAAGAATGAAAGACCATGCAGCACTAATCCAAATCCTAAAAAAATTCATCTATCTTGAATCAAATAGAAAGACAAAGCCAACACAAAAAGAAAGAGTTCATAAAAATGTTGAATTTTATATACGTTAACTCAAAAAAGTTGATACATTTCGTTATAAGTCGAAAATTGATTTCTGAGACTAAATTGTAAACTAGATAAACTCATCTTTAACAGAAAAAGTTTGAAAAATGTATTGTAATTACAATTAATATGTTATAAGGCATTACGTCTAGTAAAAATTGCATTTCTATGTACGTTGATTCAACAAAATATGAAGGAAGTCAAATTTCACAATAGAAGAAGAATTAAAGACCATGCAGCAATAATCCAAATCCAAAAAAAATTCATCTATCTTGAATCAAATAGAAAGACAAAGCCAACACAAAAAGAAAGAGTTCATAAAAATGTTGAATTTTATATACGTTAACTCAAAAAAGTTGACACATTTCGTTATAAGTCGTAAATTGATTTCTAAGACTAAATTGTAAACTAGATAAACTCATCTTTAACAGAAAAAGTTTGTAAAATGTATTGTAGTTACAATTAATATGTTCTAAGGCAATACGTCTAGTAAAATTTGCATTTCTATGTACGTTGATTCAACAAAATATGAAGGAAGTCAAATTTCACAATAGAAGAAGAATGAAAGACCATGCAGCACTAATCCAAATCCTAAAAAAATTCATCTATCTTGAATCAAATAGAAAGACAAAGCCAACACAAAAAGAAAGAGTTCATAAAAATGTTGAATTTTATATACGTTAACTCAAAAAAGTTGACACATTTCGTTAT
>NW_020651303.1:0-1254 GCF_003573695.1 Papaver somniferum | reverse complement strand
TATTAACCCATTTATAATCTCGATGTTAAGAACGTTCCACTGGGATGTTGGATTGCCAATCGGGAGTAATCGCAGAATTTGGACGCGGTGAGTGTATCGCCACTATAACCTAGAAAACACCTAAAAATTTATGATGTGTCATACTTATCTTTACACGTTCTCATCAGATAAATGAATGATATTAGTATTTTATTATGAGCCGTTAGATTCATGTAGTTTCCCTATCCGGAGATTTTTTTCTTTTCTTGTTTTTTGTTTTTTTAGAAAAGATATTATTTGGGCTTTTTACTAAAGTGACCATGTTTTTGTACTATATTTAAGAAACTGGCCGTTATTTCAAATCTTTTTATAAAGTGGCCGATATTGACAATTTCATCCCGTTTTTTTAAAAAAACGGGTAACTGCAGTTAACCGTGTATGTGTCCGTTATTCTACTTAAGAAAAGACATGTTAACCCCTCTTTTGAACTAACTCGGTCGAACCTAGTTAAACGGTACCAAGAGACTAGCTAGGTTACTACCTAGTTAAACCATGAGCGATTCATGTTCTTCTTCCTGTAACGTGTTCTTCCCCAAATTGAATCATTATCAAGAACCCTAATCAACCAAAGCTCTTAAGTCTTAACACATCACCAAAAGTCCTACCACATAAACTCTAAATCATCCATCAATCACCTAAGACAGAGAAATTTATTCACTTCTCCCTGTCTTTTCTCTGCCAAAATTGATCAAGCTATGATATTCTCTCTCTGTCAATTTATCATTGCAAATTTCGAATCATCAATTCATTAAAAACACAACTATCCGCATCTTGAATTAGTAAAAAGAAATTCATATATGATAAAACCCCTAAATTTCTCAAGAACCCTAATTAAGAGAGGATCCCCAATTTAACATTCAAAAATCCTAATTCATGAAATTAAATTCAAACAAACATGCATAAGATGAATCAACACAAACCCATTGTCTCAAATTGAATCAATTAATGAATCATCAAAATCGTCAAAAAAAATATATAACTACCAACTTACAAGAGATTAAAAACAATTGAGACAAAGAAGTTCTGCTGGTGGTAGATCGTTCAATTCTCACAATATTAGAAACTCCAAAACAATCCAAACTTCCAACCTATATCAGAAATCAAAACCACTCAATTGAAGAAGAAGATGGAAGAACTTTCTGCAGCTCTCCTCCTTTGATTTCTGATATCTTCCCAAAACTTCAAACATCTTCTAAACATAGTACTATTGATCTT
>NW_020651302.1:0-637 GCF_003573695.1 Papaver somniferum | reverse complement strand
CTGAGTTGCCAGGTGCTTGTGGTGCTGCTGTTGCAGCCTGTTGCTGCTGAATTGCTCCTGTTGCTGAAGCTGTTGCCCCTGCTGTTGTTGCTGTGACCTTGCTGTGAGGCTGAGAACAAACCTCTGGTGCTGATGTGCTGCTGTGAAGCCCAAATAGAGCTGAGATGCTTCTCCTGCTGCTGCTCCTGGTCCTGCTGCTGTGCCTCAGCTGCTCCTGCTGGTGCCAGGCCAAGTCTGCTGCAACCCCTGCTGCCTGGTGTTAAATTGAGCCATCAAAGCCCAACTGGGCTGATTCCAAGCAGCTGAAAAAGAACAAAGCCCAACTGGGCTTTGTAACTGAAATACCCAACTGGGCCTCAGAAAAGCCAAAGCTTAGGATGATCCAAAGCCCAACTGGGCTTTTGCAACCTAACTGAGCAGCTGGGCTGTGCTTAAGCAAGTAAGCCTAAACCCATTAAGAGAACCCAACCTGTGGGCTTCCATTTTTAATTGTGGGCTTGTAATATTAAAGCCAATTTTTGGGCTTTTTATTTTCTGTTGGGTTTGTAATTAATTTTTGTGGGCTTGTTTGTTTAATTTGTGGGCTTGTATTTAATTTTTGTGAGCTTGTTTAATTTGGGCTTGTATTTTGTATTCT
>NW_020651301.1:0-5246 GCF_003573695.1 Papaver somniferum | reverse complement strand
AAAAAAAAAAAGGTCAAGCGTTGAATGATATAGCGCTACCGTGTGGTGCGTTTCCAATCATCGCTAGCGCTTGGCGCTGTATCGTTCAGCGTAGATGTTTGGAATATTCTTGTTGGCGCTCTTTCGTTTCGCGAAAAGTATCTAGCTGCTAGTTTACATGCTAGCAACTGGTAGGAGAGAGAACAAGTGTTAACTTTTTTGCACATATTTTTTTGAATTGCAACACTTAACTGCTAATCTAGCACCTCCAATCTAACACATAAGACTAAGCCTAACGCAACTCAAAACTATAACAGATACGTTTTTTAGTTTTTGTTGACGCAACTCGGAACTATATTTTTCTTTCTCTCTCCATAAGAACTTTTATGATGCATGTTTATGGATTAGATCATTGTCATACAAAACGTATTTTTAGTAGAGCAATGTTATCCCACGCAGCTGCGTGGGAAAGCTCTATAAGCAAGCGGGTTGATTACCGTCAGATGATATCATATAATATATATCAGCCGTTAATATTGATGGTATAGCTGTCTATGAGATTAATTATTAAAAAGTCCTCAAAGTAAATTTAACAAAATCAGAACAATCCCTACCAAATTCAATATTTTACTATATGGGCTTTTCTCCTTAAAATCCAAATTGCACAGAACAAGTTAACAGCCATTAATCTTTTCAAGAACAAGAACAGTCGTTCCTTCTTCTAAAACAGGAACTGTTGCTTTTCCTTGGTGATTCAACACCTTATTAAATCATTTCAATTACATTAAACATCACTTGTTAATTCAAAACTCGAAAACTTAGGAAGAAGAAATTAAAAATTTAATTTTTCGGTTACTGATGTTGTAAAAAGAGATGTCTATATGGATGTTAATCTCGTTTTTTCTTTGATGTTTTTGATATAAGTTGTTCCATTTTACTTCATGAATAGGTTCTTGAACTTTTTGTAACTCACAGTAGCCCTAAAATATTCAACAAAACTGAGAAACCCTAAAAATTTATATATCTCAATTACAAATCTATAAATACAGTTTAAGAGAAATCCATACAACACACTAGTGGAAAATAGGCTATTCAAGACATAATGAAACGATACAAATACATAATGTCTCAAAACCACCACAAGTTGAATGTGTCGTTGGCTAAAGTCAAGTTGTCGTTGTAGTTGGACTTTAGTTGACTTCTACAACGACACAAAAGATCTTGTTGCTGACTAAAGTCAAGCCGTTGTAGTGGTTGGACTTTCGTTGACTTCCACAACGACTATACCGATGGTATTGTTTCTGTGATAGATTTTTTAACGCCATTTTGGGGATTGAGAAATCTCAGTGATCTAATGGCTCTGGTTCCCCTCTTCTCTCACCTAGAAAATCCTGTTATATCTCTTCTTCTTCTTCTGCCTCTTGTTTCTCTTCTCTCCCGAACTCTTCGCAGCCGAAATTTACTCCAAAGGAAAAACCATTTTCTTTCGTTATCTCTCCAATTTATCTGCTATATCACGAACAGATCTTTATCAATCAAAATCACATTCGTCTTTATCTCTCAAATCCATCTGCTATATCACAGAAACCAACAGATCTTCATCACCAAAAACAATTAACAGATCTACAATCCATCTACTCCATGTATTTGATGATTCTTGTTCTTCCTTGGTATTATCTAGATTCGTAAATTTCTAAGAGAGAAAAAGGTATAACCACTTTTTCTCTTTGATTTATACTGCTTAATGAGATTTAGGGTTTTATTAAAATTTTATTTTTAAGAAATTTTAATGAAATTTCTATACTTCTTCGATTAATTTTTGGGGTTTTGGGTTTCTTTTACAGATTTGTGCTGATAATGGAAGGTGCTTCTTACACAGGTAACAGATAATTTTGCTCGGATTTTAACTCTGATTTTTTTATAGGGGTTTGTTTAGTAGTAATTTCTAATGAGTTTTTCTTTTCCATCAACCATAGGGTTTCGTTTCCTACTTCAATCAATTACTGGATGAGTCATCTTCATCTAAATTCACTCGGTAGGAGACACTAAAGTTTCAATTTTAGTACTTTACAGAGGTTGTTTGTTGAATTTGTTTTTATTTTGAGTGTTTTTATTTGAATAGTACTTATGGATTTTGTTTATTATCATATTTTAGGGTCTGGTTTTTTGTTTTTGACTTAATTGTTCTTATTCCTTAGATTTCCTCCATTACTACTTTGATGGTTTCTGTTAAAAGAAAGGTAAACAGTATTGCTCTACTGTTGTTTGATAAAATGTTTCAATGAACTGATTGTCATATGACCCTTAAGTTTGATTTTAGTTTTGCATTTTAAAGAGGTTTTGAGCAGTTGGTTTTGTTTATTCAAGGTTTGAGTAATGAATCTTCGTATTGATGGTTCATACCTGTTATTTTTGATGCATTTGTTTGATGCATAGTTCAACGGTGCTATGCATCATCATACTGTTGTGAATCATTGTGCTTAAGGCATATACTCAATTTATAGCTTGAGGTGAATGATTCGTTTTTTGGGTGTTTCCATTGCATTGCTATTTTGCCCCTCTTTTTCTATTTTTTTTTCATTTTAATTGAAGCTCCTTGTAACTGTTTAGCTATTTCAAGTGGTGCATTATACGTGTAAGTTATAGATATATAACCACTGAATGTTTGCAAGTCTTCTTCTAATCAAATTGAAGTTCCTAATGGGGGGACTTTCGTGTTTCAATTTAGTTCTAGGTTGGCCCTCACCCTTCTTGCTCGCGGGAAAATAGAGGGAGATAAAAGAAATGCTCCTTTCTATATTCCAAGAGCACATTCGTACGTGAAACATGACTATTAGTGGAGATAGACTATTAGTGGAGATAGGTTGTTGTTGCACTTTTATATCAAATTCTTTTTCATTAAATTAGCTTTTAGAAATAAATGTTTCCTTGTTAAATTGACATTGGATTATGATGCTCTGTGGCACATTCTTTTGGATAGTAACACAACAATACAATTGAGACAGGTAAAAGATTGAAAAATGTCAAATTTGTATATGGTTGATATTCAAATTAATATATGACGAGTGATATATTTCATGACTTTAAGATGAATTATCGTTTATTATGTGCTGAGGATATTTGTTAGCTAGCTAAGTTTCAAAATAGTTGATTTATGATGACGATTTTGCATATGGGTCTAACATATTTATGAGCTTGTAGGAGCATGGAGCTAGTATAATTTCTACCATCCCAACTGTACCATATATTTTTGATTTTACAGATGGAAGGTATGTGGCACACATGCCCATGTATATGGTGTATCACATCCCTTTGTACATCATTTACTTTTCCTCCTCACCATTCTAAATACATATTTTGTACATTTATCAGCAAGATGAAAGTTCAGAATTCGGCGGCATTAACTGCGGATGCTGGAAAACGCGTAACAAAATGTTGGGAACCAACTGTTTCCGCTACCATTATTATTCCTAGTGAGTAAGCTTTACATCCCTTTCCACATCTCGCACTTATTACCGAATATCATGGAAAGCCTTTTTCATTTACTTGTTTATTCTTTTTCTACTTGTAGGTATGTAGGTGTTGTTATTACCCTTTGCTATGATAGGAGAGGGGAACAATCTGAGTACACATTTATCGATAGGTAAGATGCAGTTGTGACTTGAATTTTATTTGTGATGCAGCTATTAGCTAATTAGCTTTTAGGAAGTTTGGTTATGGTTTGGAATTTAGACGTCAATGGAGGCAAAGGAGTGGAAACTGATGCAAACTATAACAACCTTTTTGTTTGTTTTTTCTTTAATGTTATTGTTATGATATCTTATGGCCTGATTCAATTTCAAAAGGTTGTGTCGGGTAGACAGAAACTCAACAGTTTATGAATAAATTTTGACAATGATGCTGGTGGTGATGGTAACTATCTCTATACTTGAAAATTACTTTTCTGCAATACTAGTGGATTGGTCTCTATGGATGTGAAATCCTCTTGGTGATATGAATGTAGCAAACGAATGTATTGTTTGTAGTTTATGATTTTTTTGTATGCTTAGAAAGGGTGTATGGCATTCCAATCCAACATAATAACAAGTCTGGTATCATAGCAGGGCCTACAGAGAAGTTATTCCCAATCGCCCAATTGTTGTTTGTGAAATTACCCAACCGATGTTTGTGTAACTGCATTCCATGATCTGGCTTTTTTTCCCTTTTATGTTGTGTCTAATAAGTCTTATATTATCTTTTTAACTTAAAATACTGACTAACCATGTGCTCAACATGTGTGGCAATGTGACTCGGCGCCGACTTTTTTACAACTACATCAAATTGATAACCACATGGTAGACTATTTATATATTGCAGGTTATTTTGGATTTGTAACTTCAAGAACAGTGCTTCTTAACTTATGTAAGGTGTGTAATGAGATTGAACAAGCATATAGTTATTTTACAGGGAGATGTTTCTTTTACTGGTTCTTATTTCCACTAGTATGTGTATATTGCAGGGTGATAATGCAATTGATCGTGTGATCCCGAGGGGAAGCTATGAACCTAAGGAAGAAGTTGGTGACTTAATGAGATAATTCTAGCGTATACGAGGTATAGTTTCGTACACTCTGAATCCATATATTGTTATATTAGCTAATTGCTTTGCTTTTTGTATTTTGGTGTCATCGTTATTATTAAGTAGACACTAGCCACTAGAAGAGAAAGATGATACTGCTCGGATTTATGACACTTCTTACACTCAGATGACCTGATTTTGGTTTGCTTAGTTCAGTTCACAGTCTTATTGTTATTAAGCCAAAAATGTGTGAAGGGGTATGTTTAATTCGGTTCACAGTTATTTCATATACCACTATTTTCCTTGCAAGTGTTACGAAGAGTGGTGGAGCTAAAAACCTATATAAGAAACTGATAATTGATAGTGTAGCCCTTAATCTTAGGGGTTTCCTGCATCATAGTAATGACAAGGTTTTGATGATCTCTAGATTGCTTAAAGCTGAATGCCTGGATTTTGAAAATTGTTTGGAGTTTCTCTATCAGTATCTCTCGCTCTTGTGTATATAATGACAAGCGTATAACATGATAATCTGTCAACCATATCCACCTTGTTTTATATTTCTTGGCCATTAAGTAGATTCTAGAGTAATTCCAATTATTGCAGAAAATCCTTTTCTTATGGCTGCAATAATATTGCTTGGGATGCAGAGTAATCCCAATTATTTGAATGTATGAAGGTTTAGTTGTCTCATTTGAGGTGGAACTTAGATT
>NW_020651300.1:0-362 GCF_003573695.1 Papaver somniferum | reverse complement strand
ATTTATCAAGTTAAAAACTTGCAAAAAATAATTTCAAGTAGACATGGACTTGGTGCTTGGTACACGCGCATGTGCATGGGTCGAAACATGTGTCCAGGATAAGACTGCCCGATATAACTTGTATTAGAACAATACAAGTTACCCACTCTCAAACTCAGCAGCGGGGATGGAAGTAAAACGCCGCACGAAAATAAAAGCAAGAAGATGAAGAAAAGTAGACCTAGAGATGGTCGCTGCTTGTGTGTTTTGAAAAGAGATTTTCGAGTAGTATTTATAGGAAAATTAACTTGCAAATCAAGTTAGGTTTAGGTTTTTTCTTATAAAACGAGTTTTGTTTCTTGTAAAACAATTAAACACAAAAA
>NW_020651299.1:0-389 GCF_003573695.1 Papaver somniferum | reverse complement strand
TAAAAACTTGCAAAAAATAATTTCAAGTAGATAGGACTTGGTGCTTGGTACACGCGCATGAGCATGGGTCGAAACATGTATTTTGCTTGGTACACGCGCATGGGCATGGGTCGAAACATGTATTTTTTGAGTTGTATTTATGTGAAAATTAACTTGCAAATCAAGTTAGGTTTAGGTTTTTTCTTATAAAACGACTTTTGTTTCTTGTAAAACAATTAAGCACAAAAAAAGAATTTTTTCCATAAATAAAACTCTTAAATAAATTATTTATCAAGATAAAAACGTCCAAAAAATAATTTCAAGTAGACACGGACTTGGTGCTTGGTACACGCGCATGGGCATGGGTCGAAACATGTATTTTTCGAGTTGTATTTATAGGAAAATTAACT
>NW_020651298.1:0-617 GCF_003573695.1 Papaver somniferum | reverse complement strand
AGTAATTTTTTGGGCGTGAATAGTAATTTTTCTGGGGTTTCTCCGGCACATTTTTGGGGCGCTTTTAACACTCCTCCGGGGTGTTTCCTGGGTGCCTTTAGTACTTTATCCTGGGGTGTAAAACACCACTTTTCGAGCCAATTTTGCCGCAAGAGCTTATTTCTCTAAAAATACCTAAAAAGACATAAAATAACATAATAAATAGAAAATCGAGTACTAACAATACATACAATTGAGACATATTAGACACATAAATGTGTCTATCACTTATAGGCTTGTCGTAGGCAAGTCGATTGACAGAGGGAATATTCCGCTGCCAATGAACATGTAGGTATTCCCCTAATCGTTCATAGGAAGATCCAAGCCGTCCAACCAGGATGGCAAAATTGAACGGATACGATGGCTTTTGAGACCGTTTTTTTACGGTTTTAGCTCGTTCGAGCTTGGTTTTACGCAGCGCAATCACTCATGTTTGGGTTAGCGTTTGAAGTGCTCGTGAATGAGCAACATGGTGGTCAATTAACTAGAGGACTGGTGGGCCCGCCGGTGGTTGCTACGGTGGTTGCTTAGTCCTGCTAGGAGTAAGCTATGCTTGTTAAATTGTGCGGCCAAGTTGT